>NC_135316.1:95361206-95662966 GCF_048772815.1 Callospermophilus lateralis | reverse complement strand
GAGGAATGAGGTGCTTCTACATTATCATTTGTTCTAGTCATTTCAAGACTAGTCATTTAGTCATTTCTAGTCACTTTATTTCATTTAATTAAGAGTTAAATAATTATCTTTTGCAGAGAAACTACATGGTATGGTCTGTGACCTGAGTGAGGACATTCTGTGTGGCTGCTACCCAAGTGACTGAATGGTTAGGGACAGGAGAAAAAAAAAGGAACATGGTAGATAGAATTCACATATAAACTAGAATCAGTGACTCTTTTTATTGAATATGTATTGGAAATGTGATAAGAAAAATCACAGCATTGATTATCTCAACAACAGGAATCAACATAAATTTCAATACATGTTGCAATTCAGGATTTCTTAAGAGGGTCAAGTAATTCTTCAGCAGAAAGATATGCTAACTTTGGAAAACATTGTTATGTTAATTTTGAGGCTACTGATAATGCCTATGATGGTGAATACTAACAGAAGTGACTCTCAATACATGGAAGAAAATCTGGGTGGGTTTAAATCCTAGGAAGCCACATTCCATTTTAAGAAACTTCTATTGGCCTATCCTGATTATTTAGGAAACAGAGTTTTGAGAAAACTTTTAAAGTGGTCAAAAACTGTACAGTATTATTAGAAATAGGAGCATTTTTTATGGTTCCACCAGAATATACAAATGGAATGCATAGGGAATTTAGTGATCTTGTTCATATCTCTACTTTCATGATGGATAGGTACATCCTTAAACTGTAGATGGTGAAGATGAAGGAACAATGCAAACAGAAAAACAGACCATTAAGAACCTTCTGAGGAAACAATGAAGTGATAAGCAAGATAAAAATCGAAACACAATAGGGGTTGGTGTTGTGGCTCAGTGGTAGAGCGCTTGCTTCACATTTGTGAGGCCTTGGATTGGATCCTCAGCACCACATAAAATGAATAAATAAAATGAATTATTACTTCTATCTCAACAAAAAAAAAATTAAAAAGAAAACACAATAAATATGACAAAATTTGTTACTCCATTTAGAAAGATATTGTTTGTGTCTTGGTAACTATATTAATTTTATAAACAAAATTTGTTCTGTTTGAATAAGCATTTTCTTTACATGTAAATATTTTACTGAGATATTCTGTGGTATTCTATTCCTTAGGATAAATAAGATATTTTTAAGAATTATATGATCTTTGAGAAAATATATTGTGTATTGTGCATATTGTAGTATTTCATTTCCTATTGGAGGGTTTGCTAAAGATTTTTCACATGGACAATCACCAGAGTTCACATTGATTCTGTGATTACTAGGTACCAGCCATTCTGTTGTCACCATGCGTAATCCTCAATACAAGTACAGAGCTAGTTACGACTACTATGACCCATTTGCAGATTAGAAAACAGAGATACATGGAAGTTAAGCAATTTCTCCAGCAAATGACTCTATTCAGATGTCAATAAACCCAAATCCTTAAACCACTTGACAATGTTGAACATATTAATCCATATTAACTTTCTTTGAAACATCCTGGGATTCACATATCAAAATAGGACAGACATAATAGAACTTCTTCTCTGATAATGGAATACTACATTTACTGGGCTGTTATAGTGCAGTTTAATTCTAAAATATTTTCTAAGAGGTAATAAACCATGATTCACTGTGTCTAGGAAAATAACGTTTATATTAATATAGAGAATATTGAAGTTCTGACATAGTTTCTTTTAACTTGCTGTCTAATCAAAAAATATTGGAGGAAGGAATGAAGTCTATTATTCCTTGAACATAAATGTACAACGAGAATGACAGCTTTATAGCATTTGAGGTTTTTGGCCACAATAACTGCCAAAACAGATTGATGTGTGATCTAGTCAATTGACCACCAATTGTTCCAAATTGACTAGAACCCAGGCAATTTCCACATTTTATAGGGCACAATGAAAAGAAACATCATTTCTGCATTCTACTGTATAGTAAGACTTGAGAGTCCACATTCTAGGAAGGCCTGGCCCTCTGAGACCTGAGATCCAGGGTGTGGAAATTTAAAAACCAAAGCAGAGGTATAAAGTCCATGGGAATGAATTGGTGATGAACTCCCTCCCCTAAATATCTTCTGCATACCCTGAGTCATGACCTCTGAGGTGGGGCAAAAATTTCACATTTGAACTCATTGAATAGTAAGATCAAAGCTACCCACATTTAAAAGAACTGGCCTTCTAGGGGAGCAGTGAGCAAGAACTTGAAAAACCAAAGTGACACCAATGGAAATAATATGTGTGTGTGTGTGTGTGTGTGTGTGTGTGTATTCTTGTCTACCAGAGAAAGAAAAATTGAGATGACTAATGTGTCAAATTCTATATAAAGAATCTTAAATGAATGTCACTTTAATACAAAAGCATTTTCAATATTAACTCCGTGGACTCTTTCATTTTATAAACATATCTCACACCCAGAGCCCAGATCACTCCCACTATGAGCACTAATAATCCACCAGAATCACTTATCCTAGTTTCAGGTACAAACTAAGGAGCTAATCCAGAAGGTCTCCTAATTATCACTGCTGTCTTAATTCTATCTTCATGCAAGGTTGGCAGTCCTCGAATCCTGCAAATGGAGCCAGAGAGAGGTGGCCCTGGTTATAAAGCATGAAATAGCAAAGGACGGGGCACGTGCAGCTTTGCACCTGCACTGTAGCATTCCTCTCCTCTTGTCCACTCTTTCTGCAGGTCACTGGCAGCTCCTGTGAAGGTGTGTCCAGCATACATGCATTAACCAGCAAGAGGACAGATCCTGGCATTCCCAACTGCAAGGCTACATGGGAAGATAAGGCCCTGAGAAAGAACTCAGGCACTGCAGTCTGAAATAGAGATTGGTTCCTAGGTGCAGTTTCCTTCATCCATCTTGTCCCCCAGGACCCCAAATATTTCTATCTAAAAATTCTACTAAACTCACAACCAAGTTCAACACACATACACACACACATACACACACACACACACACACACACACACACACCATGTTATCTAAGAATGTACAATGAAGAACAATAGAAAAAAAAAACATGCTTTCTTTTTCTTCTTCAAAAGGAATGCGCTCTCTTCAATAATTTTTTTTTTTTTTGCTTCCTATCTTCCTTCATTTTTAACCTCCAGTTTTTGGCTAGTTCTTTTTACAGTGGAATTCTAACCAAAACTGCAGTCAGATGCCATATGAAGACTGAAATCTATTTCAATTGAATATAAGGAACTACAGCAACATAATTCACTTTATGCCTTAAATCATCGTCATTTATTTTTGAAAGAAATCATCATATGTTCCATAACTCACTAAAAGGACCATTATAGAACAACCAAGTCAAGGGCTGGGGTTGTAGCTCAATGGTAAAGCACTTGCTCTGCACCTGTGAGGCAATGGGTTTGATCCTCTGCACCATATGAAAAATGAACAAAATTAAATAAAGGTATTGTGACAAAAAATAAAAAATAAAATAACGCAGTCAGATATTCAGTATCCTTACTGAACAAGTTTAAATATTTCTTAAGTTAAAACTTTCTTGCTCTCTTTTACTTTATTTTTCTTTGGAAGTGCTAGAGATGGAGTCCAGGGCCGTGCACATGCTAGGCAAGTGTTCTACCACACTCCCACTTAGTTACACCCTCTGCCCGCTCACGTTCAATTTTTGAAGATTACAGTGTGCAGCTATTCTGGCAATTATGTGTCACCTTTAAAGATGCCAAGTATAAATTTAATTTAATTAATGATGTAGTTTATCATTAAATCTGCCTTACGTGACATCATAAAGGAGAGATCTAAATAGTTATGTCAGAATCTGTTTGTATAGCTACCTTTGTATGATTATTTTATTATTAAAAGCACACCCCGAAAATGAGATGGTGACTTCTTTATTATTCTCAGAACAAACATAGAGAAAGTTATGTTGTTACCTGAAAATTGCCAATAAATGAGATAAACAAATATGTTTAAAGTAAAAGTATTATTTTTTATGCATAATTGATGATCGATGTTATTGATTAGAATGTATTTTTATTTCAATACAGGAATTATAAGCCTCACCCCAATTTTGATAGACATGGATGGAACTGCAGTTCACATAGTGCTTTAGGATTTTCAAAGCACTTCAAAATTTCCCCTAGAATGCTAATGATTTGTGACTTCACGCTGCATATTTTCAAGTTGAAATATATCTCTAGTTTCAAAATGGAAAATATACTTATTTTCTTATTAATCATGAGTTGACCCACAGTCAGTACAATCATTTAATGGAAGATAGTATAATGAATTGAAAAGGGGCTAGGTTTTATCCAATTTCAACATGCTATAATGTAAAGTGATTTTGGTGGTCATAGTTGGAACTATTTCACACATCACATTCTCCAAAGAGAATCCAGTGATACTGTCTATGTTTTACCATTGCCCTAATCTCAAAAACTGAGCCAGTATTTGACCCTCAGGAATGATTTTCTAAAGTTTATGTAGCACTCCAGTGAGTAACTTCTGACATCATAATAGACATTAAAATGGTCAATTCATTTGCAAATGGTGAGATTTTTTTTACTACTTTTACCAAAAAGCTGAAGAAGATGATGATATTATCTGATGCAAAATAAAAAGTTTGATAAAACATGGACTTTATCTGCAACACATATTTATCACTAATTGTATGGGGACATTTACAAGATCCTGATGTCTCTGTCTACTGAGTTACAGAGCTATTGACTACCTGTGGTCACACATTTTATATTTACTAAACCAGTATTTTTCTGATCATGAGTCTCAATACATTTTTATGTCATAAAATCAATACAGTCTGTTGCAACCAGAATTTTAAAAAATGAAATAAAACAAAAACAGTAGAGAAAAAAATCAGTGTATTATCCAGGGTAGAGGAAACAATAATTTTATGAAGCTATTTTCAATTATATATGTATATATGTATATCATGGGGTATATATGTTTGTGTATACATAAACATATTGGGGTAGGATAATTGTGTATGCTCATGTGCAGACTCATGTATGTGAATATATATATCCTCCATCCATTATTTATCTCAAAATCACTTGTGATCTAATATATCTATTTATTATTTATCTCCCCTGATGAGAAAGTATGTGCTCATAGTATCACAGCAGGAATCATAGGTGCTCAGTGAATGCTTACTGAATAAATGAATTTATGACTACACACACATATATTCTGAGTTGGGGTGCACAATTTATTTAATTATTAATTGCAAGTTGTTAGCAAAAATATCTAGAAATATCACTAATCAGAACCAACCCCTTCTTTTAAAACTGACTTTGATCTTCCCTTTCTCACACTGTCCTCCCTTCTCTCTAGTTAAAATTGAAAGTTAGTTTCTTTTTTTTCTAGAAAATCTACAATAATACACAGTAAAGAAATATCCAAGGGGTCACTTCATAGGGGAGATATGTGATTGTGATCTCAATAAATTGGTGGCATAACCAGGAATGGCTTAAAAATGTAATTGACTCAGTTTGTCCATTCAGTTACACATTCAACAGCCACATTAGACTGAGTGTAGATAGCTATGGAAGAGAAAGGCTTGGTGGCAGCACAGATAATCAGAAAAGGGTATGAGGGTAAAATCTGCATACCGTCAGGATGGGAAAAGAAACCAACAACCAGACATGAATATGTTGTGGATTTTGTTCTATTTGTATAACAGAAGGGAGTCCTCTGAGTAGGCACAAAAGACGAGTTGACAGAACCAGTATGAGGAGTCCCAAGATCAAAGGAAGCAAGGGTTACAGGAAGAGGAGAGAGTAGTAGAAGATAAAGCAGAAAGAAAGAAGTGAGACCCAGGATAGTCAAGCAAAGGACGAAAAGTGTCAAATGCTCTGGGGTAGGGGGAAACCAGAGGACTCAGGCGGGCCAGGGACACAATCAGATCAGAATTTTTAAAAGATCAATTGTAAGTAGCAAAACCCCAAGCACAGGTGGAAAGGTTTTCAAACTACAGGCAAGCAGACAATGAGAGGTGAGGAGAGCATGCAGGAGACAGGGGAGGGCGGCAAACAGGACTGGATTCTAGACATATTAAATAGGAAGTCATGAGGACTTGGGGACTGACTGGATGGATGGCAAAAATAGGGAGAACTCTAGGATTGCCCTTCAGTTTGAGAACCTGGCCCAATATCTTGTCATGACTACCTTTACCAAAAGATAGTCAAAATTCCACATCTAATACACAGTGGAATCATTATCCTATTACCACATCTCTTACAGTAGGTATTCAATATTTGTTAGTCACCACTGAGTCCAGAAAGGAAGATGGTAGATCTCAAAAACTCATGTTTATGGTTTGGATCTTAAATGTCCCCAGAAATCTCGTGGTGTGAAGGCCTGTTCCCTGGCTGATGGTGCTATTAGGAGGTGATAAACTTTAGGGAGTTGAGGTCTTATTGGAGGAAGTAGGTCACTAGGGGTGTGCCTGTGACCTACTAGGCATACCCTGGAACCCTGGCCCTTTCCCCCACCCTCTCTCTTCTTCCTGGCTGCCAGGAAGTGGGCAGCTTTGCACCACCATCTGCTCATACCCATGAAGTGATGGGGCCAAGCAATCATGGACTATGAAACTACGAGTTGATATAAACCTTCCCCCCTTTTAAGTTGTTCATCTCAAGTATTTTGTCACAGCTACAGGAAGCTGACTAACATGCTTATGAAATTAGATATCATGGATATGTGCAGAACTAACTTCATGAATTTACTTCTGTTTTCCTCATTTCTGGTTCTTTAAGGCTGGAGTTGTACCACACACTTCTCTGAAAGATTTCTCTCTGACTTCCCTTCATTCCTCATACTACTTGTATGAAAACTGGCATCAGAAGATTGTTACGTGAAGGGGGTGATATATATTGCTGTGTTCAGGAATTCTGTTGAGTTCTGTTTTTCAAAAGCCATTTACTAGAAAGGACCTCAAACAGTCTGGATACACATGGAAATTCAGAAAGTAGAAGTTAACACTAATTTCAGCAACTCTTCTCATAAAACGGAATGTAGGAAAAGTGTTGTGTAATAATACTTTACCTTTCAAAAATAGTTTTGAACCCAGGAGGAAAAAATATAGAATAAAGACAATGCTGATTTATTTAATGATCCTTTCTTTTGAGCTATACAGTAACTACATATTATTTGCTTTTGTCACTTTATTGTCCTTAGGATAAGAAATATTATCAATGTGAAAATATGGGAACAAAGGTGCGGGAAAGAAAATGATGTATCTGTCATTGAATGGTAAGTGGGAACGTGTTTCATCAATATTGATTCAGAAGATGGATTCCTTCTATTTAAAAAGTGCTTCACGGAGGCCTGGAATTTCAAGGCAGTGCTCTAGACACTCTGATGAGCATAAAGAAAGATAATTGTGATTGCCTTTGGAGGCTAAAGGGCTAGTATGTGAATTAGTTAAGAACATCAAGAATGAAAACAAAATATGTCATGAATTAGTCAGAAGAAGTGAGGGATGTGCTTCAGGGATGCTTCAAAAAGAGAAAAGAATGCATGTCACTCATGAGACCAGAGAGGCCTCCATAAAGAAGGGAGAACTGGAGTTGGAAGGAAAATAGGATTCCGGCTGGCAGGAGCCAGGGGCCCAGGGAGCAAAGTGCCAGTGTATGAAGTACTGGTGGAAAACCCAGCACATGCCATGATGTTAAGGTGATAAGGTTGAAATAGAGTTTGGAGACTCCTGGCAAAGGCAGTTAAGGTTGTGAAATCTGAACACTGTTCTGTAAGTGTTCAGGCTAAGGCATTACTGACTGTGGAAGGAGTACATCCAGCTAAGGGAGTTTTCTACTGCAACAGGCACTGCTCCCAGCTATGGTTTGGATATCATTTGTGCTCCTCCCCAAAAGTTTCAATAACTGGAAGCTCAGTCCCTAGTAGGATGATGATAAGAGGTGGTGGAACTCGGAGGAAGGAAGTTAGGTTATTGTGAGCATCAGCTAGGAAAAGATTAATGTAGTTCTCACAGAACTGGATTAGTTCCTGTAAGAATAGGTTGCTATAAGGCACTTCTCCTGAAACTCCTTGTGCAAGTGCCACTTGTCACTCTTGCATATGCTTCCACCATTGTGATAAGATCCACCACAAGGTACTAAAAGTTGCCAGGACCATGCTCTTAAAACCCCAGAACTGTGAACTAAATAAACCTGTTTACTTTATAAAATATCCAGCCTTGGTTATTTTGTTAAGGCAGTAGAAACCAGACTGAAACAAGCCCTTTATAGTCACCATCCTCATTCTCCCTAGGATTGTGCCCACTACCCATTACAGATATGATTGATGGGTGTGCTTCAATGATACAGGGATACAAGAAAGCAAAACCCTCTTCTATTGGGTGAGCAATTGATAGGAGATTTGGGACAAGGCCCTTTACAATCCTTCTACAACCCATACAAAGTAAGACGAATGAGAGCAAGGATGTTTTGTTGCTGTTTACTATTGTGTCAGCCTCAGAACTCAGCTCATATTGCCCATACACAGGAGGCACTCAATAAATAGCTGGTACATGAAGCATGTCCTCAACTGAAATGTATCCGTCTCTAAGCCAGAGAGAAGATGGAAAAGGGAAGACAAAAGTATGCTCACTGCTTGTCAGACCTGGGTGATTTGTAAACCACCATGAAGTTAATTAAATATAACGTTGAGTCCTAAAATGCATTCCTAGTAATTGACAGCTGATTTTCCTCCACTATAATTTTCCATCTAGTTATTTCAGTTCCAAAAGTATGTTATAAGCAATAATAAATAAATATGCTGTGAAGACAGTCCTATGAAAGTAGACATTTATCTAGATGTCCTCTCCAAGTAAGACTTTACAACCTAGATGTTACAAATTTGAGAACAGCCTGTGTTTATAAGAGGGTAAGATATGGCCTAATTATTAATTTAGATTATACTGTAGATTTCCAGATCATTCGATTTGAGAAGGTGCCATAAACAGCATTTTTCCCTGAATATGGTAGAAAATGAAAAAGAAGTCAAGTAGAAAATATTAGATTACCTATTTCAAAAAATGAATTCTATATTAATTCAAGAAATTTAAAAAATAAAAGTGACATCAAAATACCAGGACACATTTCAAATGTTTTCAGGCCATGCTGGAGATTGATTTATTACTAAAATGAACATTTAGAGGATTGACAATCAGCTTAAATAGGAATGCAAATTCAGATTTATTACTTTCATTATTATTTTTTTACAGAAAAGTAGCACATAAATCACAAAAGAAATTAGGAATTCCAACCTAGTAGATTACATAGAATAGATATAATGATGTATATGAATCAGCATTCTGTATCAAATTGGGTATTTCCAGTAACAACAACTCCTAACTTCCAGGGGCATCCTCCAGTGTCATTGGACACGGCCCAAACACTTTGTGCATTAGCCCTTTGGTCACTCTGAATGCACCTCTTCTACACTATAACACTATAATTCAAATGTGGGATACCCACATAATTTCTTATCCAAACAGATCCACTTTTTTTTTTGTACTGGAGATTGAACTCAGGGACTGTTGGTAAGCAGTGCTTTTGGGAGGCAGGGGAGTATAGGATGAACCCCACAGAGTAGGACCCTCTGACTGTATGTACATGTGGGAAGGGTTAGGTGAAGATGAATGGGCAACCCCCCAGGGTGCTAACTCAACCTGGGCAGAACTGTAAAGATCTGTTGAAAAAAGTCTCCAGGTGACTCTGATAGAGCTGCCCACCCTCAATAGAAATCAACAGGTCCACTACTGGTCTAAAAAAAATCTATTAAGGCTGAAGTGACATCAGTCTGTTGTAACTCTGGATTCCTGCTGAAAACAGAGAATCCTGGATGCCATCAACTTTCTTTTCAAAGTTTTAAGCAATCCATCTTTGTGTCTTGTCCAGACTGGCACCAAACTTATCTGTCCACACTTCACAGAGTATATTCCCCACCCGCCATGCTTAAATACAGAGAATGTGGCCTTTCTCCTGACTTTCCTCCGAGGTTCAAGATTCTTGCACAGATTATTCGTAATGACTTTATGATCAACTTGGTCTAAGTATACTGAACTTTTGTTTTTTTAGAAATCTAAAGCTGCAGACAAATGTATTAAACAATCCATTGCTTTCCTCTCACTTCATCTACATTTGAGAAGACAGTTTTTTTTTTAAGTCTCTTTCTTGTATCTCAATACAGAGACATTTCCTTGAGTAATAACTACTCATCTGCTGACACTGAATACAAAAGGAAAAATAATGCCTTGTTTGGAAGAGATGATTTTAAAACTTACCTCTACTTGGTCACTTACTCATATTCTCACTCTAGCACTCACTGAATACAATTGTAAGATCTGTGTCTATATGGTTTTGGGGGACCAGATGCTATGGTTTTAGGGAAATAGAGATCTATATTTTATGTATATATTTTACACTGCATCTCAATCTGCCCAGGAGCCAGTTGGATAAAGAGAGCTGACTACTGATATCCAGTTTCTCAGTAGAAGTTCTGACATACGTTAAATACATGAAGACAGGGATCTGGCCTTGTGGAAGGACTAGCATTGTCTTCTGTCTACCTGGGAAGAAACTGAGGCACAGAATACCTGTGTCCTGTGGCCAAAGTCATAAAGTAGATAGTGGAACCAGAGTTCCAACCCAAGCCCTCAGAATTCTGTCCAAGTCCTTAAATACAAAAAGCCTTGCTGGATTGAAATGTAGTGGTCATAGTACCTCAATTATGACTCCTTAAAACACACATGTTCCTCACTCAGTCAGTCAGTCACTCTCTCAAAAAGTATGTCTGCCAACTATGAGATGGGTGCTAAGTCAGGGCTAGGTGGTAGATGTCTGCTTTAGACATCTTTATTTGAGAAGGTCTCATGTGAAAAATAGTTCTACATTCTTTTCCAGATTTGCATACAATGTTCAATTCTTTTTTTTTTTTTCCCCACTTTTTAGCAAACACTGACATCTCTCATAATGTTCTGTGACTTTTCAGTGAGGTAAGCAGTGGTGATGCAGGTAGCAATGATGGAAACAGTCTGGTGAATGACAGAAACAAAAATTAGGAGGCTCACTACATATTTCCATTATAGGAAGTTGTGAGCCTCTAAACATGATTTTGACAATACAGGTGAAGTGTCTCTGCAAACATTTTTGGTAGAATCCATGTTACAAGATTGTAGATCTGTAGCTTTCCCACCTGGCTCCATGGACCAGAGAGCAAGGACTCACTCATCTAATTCCCATTTCAACATTCAGGAAACAGAAGGTCTGAGGAGGAAGCTCAATGGTATCTCTTGAATGAATCAATGAATCAATGATTCAGTCACAGGTAGAACAATGTAAAATCCATCCACATAAGTTGAGCCATAGCTATTTAAATTTCCTGATAATTTAACAGCTAATAAATCTATAACTGTTCTTATTCCTTCTCAAAGGGGCAAAGAAAATGCAATTCCTGCTGCCTGTGAGGAGTTAAAACACAGATACCCAAAGAAACATAGATCACTTTTCTTTTGAAGTTTCTTGTTTTCTTTTTTGGCAGTACTGGGGACTGAATCTAGCACCTCAGGGGTGCTAGGTAAGCGCTCTACCACTGAGCTACATCCCCAATCCTGTTATTTTAAAGTTTCCCATAGTCTATTTGTGGTTATTGCAAGGGAGTGACACTGAATTTATCTGTCTATATTTCCAGAGCATACTTCCCACCTCCACATTGGAACATGAAGAAGAAGTCTCTCTGTCTTTACTAACCTGGCATTTCTGCTAGTTACATTTTTGTTTTTTCTTTAGGCAAAGAAACACCTGAAATGATTTTGATATCCCATTGGTTTAAGTATGTTTTAATTTGAGTGCATAGATGAATGTATTTAAATAGCTCATTACATTCTTCTCACCTCATCTACATTCTCACCTAATTTTCTTTTTAAATAAAATGGGTGTTTCCTACATCTAGATATAGAAAAATGAGAGTGTTCCTTTGTATAATAATTTTCTGTTAGGACTAAAAATTTAAGTTGCACGTATGCTTGAGTACATGCATAGGTGTGAAAATCAATCTAGAAATTCATGGTGCGAAATAACTTAATTCTACCTCACAATTAGTTGAGAGACAGAATCACGCAGTGCTTATGAGGACAGGCTCTGGAGCCTCATTATGTGACTTCAGAAAAACTATTTAACTTCTCCATGACTGAGTTTCCTCCTCTGTAAAATGAGGACAATAATATCTATCTCATTAAGTGTTATGAAGATCAAGTAATTTAACATATGAGAAGCTTTTAGAACACTGACTGGGATGTAATAAGCACCAAACTATTATGTTAGTTAACTTTTTATGACTGTAACCAAAATGCCAGATGAGAACAACTTAGAGGAGGAAAGACTGATTTTTGTCTCACAGTTTCAAAAGACTCTGTCCATGGTTTACTGGCTTCAAGTCAGAAACATGGTGGAAGGCATGGTAGAGGAAAGCTGTATGGTTCATGGAAACCAGAAAACAGTGAGAGAGAATCAAGCAGGTGACAAGATAAAACCTTCCAGGGCACACCCCCATGACCTACTTTCTCCAACAAGATCCCACTCCTAGTCATCCATCCCTCTACCCACAGATCAACCCATTAATGACGCCACAGCTCTCATGGTCCAGCACTGCCTAACACCACCTTTAAAGTGCCACACCCTGGACCATGCCCTCAGCACAGGAGACTTGGATGAACATTCCAGATCCAAATCATAATGCATTAAAGAACACCAGACTTAAAGCATTCATTGAAATAGTAAAATAAATGCAAGTATTCAAAAATTGTCCACATTAGTGATGTCATGTGGTTCACAAGAAATAATCCTGACTCAGACTTGCATAATGTCAATGGAGGACGATTTTCAACCAAGGGTTACATGCTTAACATCTACTTTTTACTAGTATTAAGTGCATTACCAAATGTTAGTAGGAGAGCTGCTACAAATTGTAAAAGGTAGGCTTTCTCGCATTTCTTGACCCTACTGTGTGTGATGGATGACTTGTCTTTGTGACTTCCATTTTTTGGGTCAGTAAGACATAAAGTACTAATTTATAGCATTTGAATAGTATTTCAAAATAAAACAATGAAAGAAGCATGCCATATACTTATTTTGACTGGTATTCATATTTTATACTTTGTGTGGTTTATTAATGTGACACAAAAATAAATTTAAGAGAGAAACCAGTATACCACAATTCATTCTATCTTAACTTCTCCCAAAACTATTAATGTCAATAATCATTAAGGTTTTCCAATTTCCCTTACATAGTATATCTAAGAGTGTTTACAGAATAACACTGTGGAAAATAACGATAACAGTATTCCAAGAACTGGACTTGCTGAAGGTCTTTCACAGTCCAGGTAAATGCCAAACTCTTTATCCTCCCATTATAAATGGCAATGACGGATAATCAAATTGAAATTCAGGCATCTTTATTTTAATATTTCAGGAAAGTTTAGTAAGGATTCCCTGAAAACATGTTGTTTCTCCAATTTGTATCAACAACCAATTTGTATTGGTTGAGAAAATGCAAAATGGTTCTCCAGAGCCATTGTCCATGGAGATTCTCTGGAAATAAAAAATGTCTAGTTTTGACTGAGAGCTCAAAGCCATTAGTTCAGAATATTTTGTCCTTCTCAAAGAGTCTAGGAGTGTAATCATGATTTGAATCAGTGGCTATAGACAGAACAAAAATTGGCAATGTGACTTTTCCTTTCCTATTATATCTATATTTTAAAAATAAAATTACATTTTATTCTACAAAATAGCCACTAAGAATGAATCACAAAGGAGCTATTAACTTCTCCAAACAATATAATCTCAGGAGTTTAAGTAAAAAGACCAAAAGGTCCTTATTAACAATTCAATTCTCCCTTCAAATTAGGTAAATAGGATTTTAGTGATGGCAGGAAATGGGAATGACAAGTTGAAATCTGGGTAAAAATTTTAAAATTCACTTTAATCACCAGTTTCATCCATTTTCACTCTTTCTCTTAGCACAGTTCATTGAGAGAAGAGCTTCCTCCCCAAAGATGAGATGTCAAATAGACTGTGTATGGATACATATCTGTATAGCTTAGTGAATCCACCTGCTGAAATATTGTACAGTCTGGAAACCCAGCTGGTAGAGCAGGCACTCAAAGGAGAACAGCTGAAAAACTGAGTTTCTAAATGAATGTGAAGCCAGGTGAGAACTGCAAAGCTCTTTAGCCCTCTGTGATGGTATGACTTCATGTCAGATGTTTAATAAAGGCTTTTATGAAGCATTAAGAAAGAAGAGATGGGACCTGAAGGTTTTTCCTGTTAGTGGAACATACAGCAGACAATTCATGATCTCGTGGACTGAATGCTCATCTATTCTGATGTATGAAATCAGTATTCTACGTCTCTAGCTTGCCCATGTTTTCTGCTTTTTTAAAAACTTTTAAATTTTAACAGTTTTTCCCAAGTCTTTCCTCCTAGTGAAGATTGTATTGGTTTGATGCTAAGCTTCTCTTCAATGTCACACATGTGAATTTAAAAATAATACTCTTCAAATAGGGCAAAAGAAAATGGAGGGTTGAAAAAACCTACCTAAGAGCACATTTTTAATTCACCCACTCACTGACCTTTCTGCTCAGATCAAGCCTCAACTCAACTACCATCCTGCTAATCCTCTGCCACTTCTTCCTGGAGGCCATTTAAAGAGGAGAATCCCCTCCCTCCCTCAAAGATTTTAACACATATTCATGTTTAAAATATGAGTATGCCCTATCTAAAGTTCCTCCATTCTTCCCATGCTCCCTCTCCCTCTCCATCCCCATTATGAGACAGCATCCTCATATCAAAGAAAACATTCAGCCTTTGTTTTGGGGGGATTGGCTTACTTCACTTAGCATTGTATTCTCCAGTCCCATCCATTTACCTGCAAATGCCATCATTTTGTTCTCTTTTAATGCTGAGTAATATTCCATTGTGTATAAATACCACAGTTTCCCTATCCATTCACCTACTGAAGACCATGGAATAAAATGGTCATCATAACCCTAAGTACACTTATGTAAACATGAGTGGTGTGAATTGCATTCTGCTATCAAATATAACAAGTTAGAATAAATAAACAATTTAATTCAAAAAACATATGAGTATGCAGTTTCTCAAGGTCTAAGTCAACTTGCAGCCCAGGACAGTTCCTATCTCTATTCCACAAACACTTCAACAAATGCTTTGATCTGTGGTGAATTTACTTTTCTCTGAACCCTCAACTGTAATCATCTTAGCAACATGCCCCTTAACATTAATTGCTTACCATCTTGTAAATTTCCTCTGCTACAGTGTGGACCAAAAGCTACTGAGATTCTTGGTGCTAGTAACTATATGGCATTTATTCTTTCTGCTCCACCCCAACGGGGCTGGGCTTAGTTGGGACTCAATTCAAGACCAGATCTCTCTTTTACCTCTTTTTCTTTGGGGGTGGGGGTGTTTACTGGGGATTGAACTCAGGGGCACTCAGCCACTGAGACTCATTCCAGCCCTATTTTGTATTTTATTTAGAGACAGGGTCTCACTGAGCTGCTAAGCATCTTGCCATTACTGAGGCTGGCTTTGAACTGCTGAACCTCCTGCTTCAGCCTCCTGAGGCACTGGGATTACAGGCATGAGCCACCAGGCCTGGTTATCTTAGAAGATGCTTGCTACACACTCTTAAGAATAAGAAAGAGGGGGCTGGGGCTCAGTGGTAGAATGCTCACCTAGCACTTAAGAGGCACTGGGTTTGATCCTCAGCACCACAAAAAAATAAATAAATAAAATAAAGATATTATGTCCAACTAAACCTAAAAAAACAAAAGAGCCATTAATAAATTCAGAAACAATGGCTCATAATTTTTCTCTGAAGCAAGCCATCCCAGGAAGTTTTATAAAGGTATACTTAATGTGGTTTCTACTTGAAAGATACGTTTTGTTTTTGACACATTCCAAGGAAAATGAAAGGGGTACCCCGTAGAGGAGCAGATTTGCTATGTGAACACCATTTGTGAATTGTTTTCTCTTAATCCCATCCCCCACCCTATTTCCCCTCTCTAACATTCCTATGAGGATTATTTAAAAAATGGAAGTGATTTTAAAAAGAGGGTGTGCTAAATATCCTGATATTTTCAATTAAGCCACCATTTTTTAAAAAAATACTTCCATTTTTATACATCAAAGGGAAGAATCATCAACAGTAACAGAAACCCCCCCTTTAGGGACCATTCTTGACCTCCACCAGCTGGGGCTGGAGAGCTTTTCTCCTCTTTGCCTCCCCACTTCTTCTGCATCCTGGACCCTATAAGCTACCATTATAACCTACAGAGGACCCAGGCAGTATGATGTAATGGCTGCTTCTTGAACTCACTCCTTTTCCCCATTTTTCCAACAAATCACAAAAGAAGGATCATGGAGAGTGAGCAGAGTGTACTAACTTCAATTCTAACAGGCCCTCAAAATGCTCTCAATTTCATGCTTCCCTGATCAGCTTTATTTATAAGAAAATACATCTCCATGAGCAAACATGTGGTCTTGAATCTGCCCAAAACTCTCAGCAATATTATTTTGGGGCACTTTATAAAAATTTTGATGTCTCCACTTTTACCAATATTTGAGAGCAATCTAAGTACTATCTCAGAATGAAGCTTGAGAAATCAATAAAATAAGTATTTCTGTAAATAACTCAGGGGCTCATTTTTTTTTTTCCCAAAATGCTGCATTTTCAGCAAAGATTGCTGTAAGCTATCACAGAGGTTTACTGAAGAATTTGAAGTGAATAATTAGAAATACAATTACAAGAAAAGCACAGTTACCACCTTTTATGTTCTCATGATAATTCTTTGTGTTTAATCTTAAGTTTTAAAAATTTATGAAAATTAATGAGTAGATAGATATAACTGTTACAAATTCAGGTGTGACTACAAATTAAGGTGACTTCAGAATTTCCCATATTTATTCTTCATTTGTAAGCAATAAGAATCAAGAACTATGGTAGGAACAAAATAAGAGAAAGATATTGACATCTACAATTTTGAGTCATTAAAATACCAGGTCAATTTCATCCTCTTTGGATAAGCATTTACTTGAATTGGGTAAACTATGAATTATTTGTTGGCTGCAGTATAAGAAAGTAAAATAATTTCATACAGATCGCTCATCACCTTTGTATGTACAACCATGAGGTTTTATGGAATAGAGCAAGGATGATGACTATACATTCTTGTATGCATCACCAGAAAAATAAAGTCCATGTGAGTCCTGCATGCTGTTACTTAACACACACTTTCTTCTATCCTATTATTTACTGAAATTCAAAGAGAAGACACTGTACCCAATAATAAACTAGTTTTATAGTAGCATTGGGCAAAATTGCTTCCAAAAGGTTATTTTGTGATTAGAAAAAAATAACACTTTTATTTTTATATTTAAAATTCTTAATGTCAAATAGTCCCAGGGCTCTACTACCTGACATTTAAAGGAAATGGGATCTGTTCCTTTAAGTATGCACTTTGCTCTAGATTATTGTATTGGTTTCTAAACTCTTGATTATCAAAAAATATAAATACTTCATAAGATGCTTAAATTTTAATATTATTTGCAAGGAAGATATGTAAATGTTTTTGGTAGCTGTACTGTTTAACACATTAAAGAAATTACAGATCATTTGGAGGATAAAGCACTCTATATCTGAAATTTGCTTGTAAAGACTGGGTTTCAGTTACAGAGAAACTTTTATGTTTGTGCAATGATATCTGCCAATACAAAGCTAAAAAGACTCAGCAAGTGATTAAACTGTCTCTTGATCAACCACATATCCTACTGTCTATGCCTTAATAGTGCAAGTATTTGATCCATTCACCTCATAGCATAAGAAGACAAGCACTTAAAAAATAGTTTTTCTAACTCATACAGTGCTTTAATATTCTATACTCTCTGGTTTAATCTTAGCTCACTTATCTTAATGAAATTCTTTAATATTCATGTAGAATACAAATTTCAATCATCAATTTTAATAATTATGATATGAATAAAAAGTTTCACTGATTTCTTTTTTCAGATTCTAAATCTAAGCAGATACCTAGCCAACTACTTACAGCTGGAATATCAAAACTATGAAATACTATCATGTCATTCCATCTTAATATGAGAAAGTAGAATGTCCTATTGATTTATATGGTCTGAATGTTTCTGTATGCCCAAAATTCATATGTTTAAACCTAAAAACCAAAGTGGAGTATGAAGTCTTTGAGACTAAATGGGATTAGTACCCTTCTAAGAGAAGCATCCGAAAGCTCCTTACCCTTCTCTGTGAGCCACTTAGGAGAAAGCAGGTCCTTACCTTGGACCAAATCTTCTGGTGCCTTGGCCTTGGACTTCTCAAACTCCATTACCAGGCAAAATACATTTTTGTTGTTTCTAAGCTGCCAAGATGATGATATCTTCTTATAGCAGCTTAAACAAACTAAAATACTCATATTTTCCTCTGAGCCCATGAGAGCTGACCTATTCTCCTTTGGTCTCTTAAAGCTTCTACAAAAGTAGAAACAGTATAGAGCCAGGTATGGTATCCAATACCTGTCATCCCAGTGACTTGGGTGGCTAAGAGGATCACAAGTTTGAGGCTGGCCTCAGCAACTTAGTAAGAACCTGTCTCAAAATTTTAAAATATAATTAAAAGGGATGTTGGGAATGTGGCTCAGTGGTAGAGCACCCCTGAGCTCAATTTCCAGTATGGCAAAGAAAAGAGAAAACAGTAAAATAGGCTCTAAACGATTCCTATCTTGGATAAACAAATGGGGACAGCCAGGCACCATAACATTTCAAATGTTAATTATTAAAATAATCAATATAGTTACAAAACACCCATCAAAAAGTATAAAATAGTATACAGCAACAAGTACTCCTCGGCATTAGCTTTTGTTAGCAGTGACCAAAATGCATGACAAGAACAACTTATGAGAGGAAAAGTTTATTTTGGATCATGGTTTCAGAGATTGAGTCCATGATCAGCAGGCAGCAAGGCAGAAACATCATGGCAGAATGGTGTGGTAAGAAAAGCTGCTGCACTCATGGCAGCCAGGGAGCCAGACAGTAGGGGTCCAGGACAGATAGCATCACCAAGGACATGGACCCAGGGACCAGTGAACTACATCCCCAGCCATGCCCCACCTGCCTATAAGTACCACCCAGTGGTCCATTAAGCTATCCAGGGATTAATCCAAAAAATGGACTAATCCATTGATGAGGTAAGAACACTAATCACTGTTTAAAGCCCCACCTCTGGGTCTTACTGCATTGGGGGGCCACCCTTTCACCATGTGAGCTTTGGGCAGGACACTTCAGATCCAAACCATAACACCCTCATCTCTATCTCTATGTAAAATTCACATTTTCCAATAAGGAAACTTTGTAATTTCTTATTCTCTCTCTCCAAAGCAATTTCTTTCTTATAAAACATACATGTGAGAAACTATAAAAATCTTTTATATTTCTGATAAAAGATATATGTGAGATTTATATATATATATATTCACTTGTACATTTTGTACCTTCTCTCTTTATGTGAATGGGAGCATAATCTATTTTTATAAACATAATTCTTTTTCTCAACATTTCAGTACAGAGAAAGTAGTTTTTTACATTTTCTATACCTGTATAAAATTCTATTGTATACTTGTAACACCATTTATTTGATCATCCACCAAAACTTATTTTGGAAATTTTAGTCATTAAAGTTATTTTAGAAATTTTAATATTATAAACATGTCCATGGTAAATGCCACTCATGCATACATACATATATATTATATATATATGCATATACATATGATATGTATACATATATCTATGTCAGTGTGTGTGTGTTTATATGCATGATAAATTTCAAGGAGTGGAATTTAAGGATCATAAAGTATTTGAATTGGGGATACTCAGGATATTACTTGTCAGCATCTAGCTCAGTGTTTGCAGATATTAAATATTCACATGCAATTATTTTAAAGTGTTTGATACACATAGCTATATATCAAACTAGATTTAGCATATTATTTGGGGAAAACTTTAAAATCTGAATTTCAAAATACCTTCATCTTTTCAACAATTGTAGTACAAATAACTTATATTCAACAAATAATTAAAACTTGAATGAAATAAAAATAACTCGTATAATATGTTCATGATCCCCAAATTACAAAAATAGCACTTCAATATTTTCATTTATATATCCATCCATGGATACCTATTAAGTATTCTGGATGCATTTTATTTCAGATTCAATTTTTTTTAAATTTTTTAAATTTGTAATAATTAGTTACACATGACAGTACAATGACCTTGACATATCACACATTTGAATCAGATGGGATACAGTATCTCATTTTTCTGAGTATATCCAATTTTATCTTTAATAAAATAACATACAATGTAATACAAGACACATGTATCAATTAAAAATAGTCAAATAGGCACCCTTCATTCACATGTAATCTATTTCAACATCCTTATTTTAGGTTTGATAGTCTTTTTTTACAACTACATTAGAAGAGAATTTAAAAGGCACTTTTGCCCCCTTATCTCAAAGAATTCCCTCTCTCTTTTTTAAAATGTATAAAAACAGATTATGAGATTACAGAGTTATATCTGTCTTCCTAAAATTAAATAAATAAAATGATCTGGTTAATATTATTCCCTTGAATGAGTATTCTTTAAATCAATATTTCAGAATATCCATTTTACCTTAGTATTTAAATTTTAATTATGCTTGAATAAGAATCATACAAAGACTGATTTTATGTTTATCATAAACCCTGTTACAATATTTTATTTTAAATAATCAACAGTTCTATTTAGTAAGAACTGTTTTTTATTTTTAGGGTTTTTTGTTTTTTTTGTTTGGTTTTTTGATGCTAGGGATTGAACCCAGGGCCTTGTACATGCAAGACAAGCACTCTACCAACTGAGCTATATCCCCAGCCCTGTTGTTTTTAATTTTTATAACTATTAAATATATATTTCCGGGACTGGGGTTATGGCTCAGTGGTAGAGTGTTCACCTAACATGCATGAGGCACTGGGGTTGATCCCCAGCATGACATAAAAATAAATAAATATAAATAAAGGCATTGTGTTCACCTACAACTAAAAAAAATACATATTTTTTTAAAAAATATTTCTGTCCTCAGAGCCATTATATTTCTATCTTTGTCAGTCTGTCTATTTATCTATGTTCATTTCAAAATTATGTCAGGTAAAATTTTTTTGTAAGGAGAAAGGAAGCAGATGTTTAAGTAATAATGATATTCATTTGCTATACTACAATTTTAGTATAAGAACAATTAGAATTTATAGAAAACTCACAGGAATTTCTAAGAGATGATTTTAATAAATCCTAGGAGAGAAAAAAATTAAGATAAAGACTCAAATATATTTAATAATCCTGTAGATTATGTTTATTTTCACCTGCTTTTACTGAAAATTATTCATACTCTCTTCAGAAACACATATGGAAAAAACCTGTTACAAATTACCATTCCAAAATTAGACAAGAAAATAATTCTGAGATCTGAAGCATACCTAGTTTTTAGGGTTTCTGTTTACTGCTTGTGCAGCTCATATAAACCCAAGGATGAAGAATCATATATAACACCTATCATATATAGGTGACTATACTTACCTCAAACATAATAATTACAAATTTTGATCATACATATTGATTTGAACCAAGATAGTTTTCTTTTTAAAAACAATGTTAGTCTTATAAGTATCTGAGTTTCATGAAGAATTGAATGTCATAAATCATATTACTCCCAAGAGTGACAACCATGAGTTTGATAGAGGGTTGCAATTTTAAAAGATTTCTGTGCATGTATGAGTTTGCCTGGATGAACCCAACTACTATGTATAACCATAAAACTCTCATTAAAAAACAAAAGAAAAAAGAAAGAAAGTGATACTGGATAAAAAGATAAAATTTTCTCATTAAAGTGAATGAGTTTCTACAAGTCAGCTTTACTTTCTTGGCTTATTTATGGACACTGGGCAAGATGTAAACAATTCATAATTATTAGTAAGAATACTCTTTTAGAAACTTGTTTCTAGCCAAAAAAAAAGAAGTCAAGTTCAATCTTATTCCATTCAAAATGTAGCATATAGAGGATGGGTGTCACTTTTCAGGCACAATAGGAAGAATGTATTACTGGAATATGTTAAAAAAACATAACTCTAGAATATAACTAAGAAAGCTATTACTCATAATCACACTTCTGTGAAATATAAAGTTTTGTGGTAAGGTTCCCTTTTTAATGCCAAAGAAAACCATATTTAGAATAAATGGGGAAACTCCTGAGGTAAACATGTTAGGTTCTGCTTTCATTAGATAAGAGGACCATGAAGTGACTCTTTAGCTAATAGTTCTTTACTAACAGCTCGGGTATTGTACAAGGCTCACAAAACTATTAATGGAAAACTCACAGCTCTCTGCCTCCTATTTAGCAAACTCCCATCTCTTTACTATAAATTACCAACTCTAGTATAATTGCAATTCTAAATAAATTCCCTGGTGATTACAGATTATAGTCACAAATCTAAAAAGCTACAACACAATGTACTTTCTTCAGGAAAATTAATTATTCCAATTCTAGGCAGCTCAATAGTCAGAATTCAGCCACCAGCTGGCTAATATGTACAGTCTGAGCATTTACCAGCAGGCTTCTGCATTAGTAACAGCAAGATTCCATTGCACAGAAGAATACTGCAAATGCTATGTATAAATGATTCCCTCTCCAAGAGTCCTTAAGGCTCAAGTGTTTTATCCCCTTAAATGTTCAGGCTAACTTGCTCCACATGATGTCATCAGGATTAATTCTGAGGAAAGCAAACATAAGGTGTACTCTGCAAAGTAATCAGAAACAGAGATCCTAAAGTTTAGAATTCCTAAATTTTAGAGCCTTAAGAAATTTATTGATGGGAAGATCCAAAGGCCTTATTGTTCTGTTTTTTTTTTTTTTTTTTCCTTTCTTTTTTTTTGTGGTGCTGAGGATTGAACCCAGGGCCTTGTGTATGGGAGGCAAGCACTCTACCAACTGAGCTATATCCCCAGCCCCTTATTTAGTAATTTTGAAACTGAGAGTCGGAGAATTGTATGTGATTTCTCTGACTTTAACCACCATAGGATTTCCTGCAAGGTCACCCAGGGACCCTAGTTGAAACCAGTGGCAGTTTCTAAGACCTAGAAGTGGGTTGTTTCCTTAGTACTTATAAAATACACCATGATTTCCTATGATTTGATCATGGATTAGAATTAATGGACCTAGATTTTATGGCATGTTAATTATTCATCAATAAAGCTGTTTTAAAAAAAATCAATGGGAAGATTGGATGAATGAATGGATATGCAGATGGATAAGATAAGTGAGATAAAACATATGGCAAAATGTTAACAGAAGGATTTAGGAGGTTGGGTTCAGAGACCTTCACCAATAATCTTTCAACAATTTTGTACTCTCATAAACATTTTTTTTGATAAAATATTACGGGAAAAGTAAAATAATAAGTGGGTCTCACATTGCTCCTTATTCTCAAAAGATTCTGAAAGAAAAGATGATAAAATCTTAGAGGGAAATTTGAGCTAAGGAAACAATGGCACTCTTTTTATTATTTGTGCCACATTCCTGTAAATTGAAAATTGATTCAAAAATAAAAAGTTAACATTTTACAAAAGTTTGTTTTACAGGCCTTTATTTTTTAATATCTTCCTGAAATATAACCACCAAACTATATCCTCTTGGGTTCTCTTTCTTCCAGACACAGTGGTTTTCTGGTTATGAAATCACATTCAAATTTATGGTGAAGGGTAGGAGTATGGCAAAGTCTAAAATCTGGGAAAATTTTTTAATGGAATATACTAAGTAAATATAAATAAACACATATTCTCAATAGCCACTTTTTTTTTGAGATAGAATATTGAATTTTCCCTTAGGGGAAGTTTGCATTGGTAACAGGACATTTTAGTTCGCCTCTTGTTCTACAAAGACTAAATAAAGCAAAGATTCCTTACTGGATTCAGCAGCTAAACTGAATACAAGGAAGAGGCCCTTGGTTCTACATCAGAATGCAAGTGACTCTCTAGGTGTAAGTGGAGCTGACACTCTCAACCTAAAGTTTCTGGGGTTATTAGGGACACCTGCTGCTCTTTGCCTTGAGGAAGGGGTCTTGAAACTCCAGTATGGGAAGAAGGTTAAAAACAGTTCCCTAAAGATGGCAATATTCCACCCAGAGCGAAGTGGGCTTAGATGGGAGAGGCTGGCTAGCAGATAAATCCTGGAGGAAAGTCTATCAACCCGTCCCTTTCACTAATTTGAATTTAATTTCTGTTAAGCTGTATGAAATACTGAAGGCTAAACTTAGCTGTGAGAACTGGATACCTACCTAGATGGGGGCTTAGGAACCCTGTGGGATTAAGGAGCTACAGAAAGCCTGAGAGAAACTTTGGCTGGAGACAAAAAAAAAAAGGTGGGGGTGGGGGGACCAAAGGAGAGGAAGTGTAGGACTCAGAGCAGGACCAAGGGGATTTTGCCTGTCAATCTTCACATAAATGGTCAGAGGAAAATGGTAAGGAGGGCTCTGTTTACAGGACAGGTCTAAGATAACTGGGTGGCCCGTGCAAGGCACAATTCTATGAACCATAACAAACATATTTGAAGCACCTATCAACTGATTGTTAGCACATCAGTCCTATTTTTTAAAAAATCTATTCTCTCTCTCTCTCTCTAACAGTTTATATTTTCAGTGCTTCAATTAAATAAAAATCCTAGGTCTGGAAGAAGTATCAGAGCTTATCCAGAGAAGTTTCTCACTTTAAAGATGGCAACAATAGCAATATCTCAGCTTTCTATTATTGGAACAAAATATCTGAGATTACTCAAAAAGAGGAAAGGAATTTTTGTTTGCATGGTTTTTGTTACTGGGGATTGAATCTAAGGGGACTTTAACCATTGAGCATTCCCAGGACTTTAGTAGTACTTTTTAGTTTTTTCAATTTGAGGCAGGATTTTATTAAGTTACTGAGAATTTCACAAAGGTACAGAGGCTGCCCTCGAACTTGCCATCTTGTTGCCTCAACCTCCCTGGTAGCTAGGATTACAGGTATGTGCCACAGTGCCTGGCTTTTGGAAAGGTTTGGAAGGATGACATATTCATCTCACATGTCAAGAAAGTTATGGCCCAAGTAGTTCAAATCACTTAAATACACTCTTCTTCATAATAGGGGTCCAGCCCCAAAACCAGGTCCTCCGTAGACCAGGAGTTCAGTTGGGTCTCTAATACCCATACTATCTGTTGATCACTTTATAGAAAACAACTTAAATAACATCTTGTATCCAAACCCCAAATATTCCACCATGTACACACTAACAAGTATCTATTGCATAGGATCCCCAATATCGGTATTGGTAAATTTGTAGGAATGAACAGACCATTGTATAGAAATACTTGGTATGATATATAAATTTTGAAATTTGTTTCTTATTGTAGTTTGAAAATTTCAAAATGTTATTCCATTAGCTTGGTAATTACTATAATTAGATGAAAATGAGGAAGAAATAAAGAAAACTAACTAGAAAACATATGCATTATATATTGTACAACTCTGGTACAATGGAAAGAGTAAATACTTCTGTTCCTAAAACAAATAATATACTGGAACACACCTTTCCATTTTAAAATAAGCTACTAGTAAGAATTAGGCCTGTACTGTGCATTAGTTGATATTTACTCTCTTTGGGTCTTCAATGCCTGTCCTAAACTTCTTATTCTTTTGTAACAAATAGAAAATAATTCATAAGTGCCATTTCAAAAGTCTTGTCAAGCAATGGTACCTCTCTGTTTCTTAATTCAAAGTTTCATAGTTCTCTTTAAGATAACTAATTGAAGAAAACCAAATGATTAAGGCACAAAAGAGCCAGGAATATTTAATTCAAAATCAAAATTTACTTCATTATTAGAATTTTTTAACAGGGTGAACAATTCTGCAACATCTCAGGTAGCATGTGACAATGTAATTTCATTATTTAAAACCCAGCTGACCCACTCAAATGCTGGGTTAACGTGAGAACATTAACGCTATATGTCTCACAGAATGGCTGACTTGTGGCAGGCTCAAGAAATCTCCGAGAAATTCTGAAGTAAGCTATCATAGAGTATTTAAGGGTTTTGTTTTGTATTTTTCCCCCATAGAACATACTATGTAGAGAGTAAAGAATATTAATATCCCTAAACTTCATATATATATATATATATATATATATATATATATATATATATATAAAAGCTGAAAAGCAATGGTTATTTTGTCTTCAGATCTGATTGAATACCCCTCAAGTATTGAGATCTACCAAGTGTCATGAAATGGAATAAAATGGAAGTAAATACAACAAAAGATGTCTCCCTAGCAACATGAACACACTTTTTCCAGTCAGAGGCTAAACCCTGAGCTAAAACACATTTCCACAAATTTTAAAAAATTTGCTTCATCAAAAAAGTTGTTAGTAGGTTGATTTTAAAGTTCAGAAGCTCACATATGTTATCCTCCAGTGTCATAATTTTCAAGCTCTTGACTATCGGTTCTCTTTACTCTGTGAAAAATTATGAAGGAGCCCCATGGCTTTTCCTTATGTGGGCTACACCTACACTACTATCTCATTAGGAATTACAACACCTCCCATCATCCTTCAGAAAGCTGATGTCCTATACGTCACATCCACCTTTAGAAAACTCCACTGCACATTCCAGAGAGAATAAGAGTGAAAAAAAGCAAACACTATCTTAGAGTTGTGATCAAAACAGCTTTGATCTTGTAAAATCTCTGAAAATGGTCTCTGAGCGCCTCCAAGATCCCTGGAGAAGTCTTTGAGAATACTTTTTTTGGTATATAATGTCATTTCCACTCAAGAAGCATCAAGAAATGAAAGTGTTACCTCTCACCCCCCCCAAAAAAAATGCCCCTACTCTGCATCTCCCTATTTAGTCTTTGTTTCTTTATTGCTGTTTTTTTCCCCCAACAACTATCCAGTGGGAAATAGTATTGAGAAGAAGCAAGGTGAGAAGCTCTGCTCATCCAGCAACAGGACTCTCACATTTCACTCAAGCATACACTGCTCAGTTGGAGAACACATTTCCCAGACCTCTCTGCAACTTGGTGTGGTCATGTGCTAAGCTCTGGGCGAATGGAATATGCACAGACATGTACTACTCCCACATTTGATGTTCATAAGGACCTGGAGGTCTTCCTGGTCCTTTTGCTCTCTCCTCCATGGTAGAGATAGATAGCGATCACCATGGAGACCACAGGATTAGGATGTTAGAACTGCCCGCATCAGTACCAAATATCTCACTACTGGGTTTGCCATCTAAGAGGGTGCATGGTTTCTATTTATTTTAGCTTTCAACTTTTCTATAACAAAGTCTCTTAGATTCTAATTACTATGAGAATGTTCACAGTATTAAACACAGACATCCCCCATTAGCAAGCCAGGCTTACTTATCACACAAACAGTGTACATTGCTTTTAAAATACAGGGCCAATAAGAAATGAACGGATCCAGAGGAGGGAGACTCTCAGGAGGGAGAAGAGGAAGAGAGGATGTGTTATCTGAGTGAGTAGCATACATTTGTTACTTAGGTAATTAACCCTGGTGCTTTAAAACTCAGCTGAATATCAGCACCACAGTCTTTATTTGGAGACAGAAATACCTTCCCAGACAGCGAAACCTCCTGAGCAGTTCCCTAAGATGCTTCTCATTCAGCTGTCTGCATGCCCGCCACTGCTCCATGAAGTAAAGCACCTGTTAAGATATGGCTGGTCAAGGCTCTTATCTTTGTATTACAAGTACCCTAAGACTTCATCCTGCGTTTGATGGGGCAGTACTCTGCGTTCTTTTTTGAACATCTGAACAAATTCAGAAATACTTTACAAGAAAAAAGGCATGGCCCTCTCTAGATGCGCTCAAGGACTCCTCTCAGAAAGCAGGCAGCTGACAGCAGGTTTGCTGCCACTATTCTTAGCCTACCACTGTGCACCCACCTGCCTGACAACCCCAGGAACATTATTCTGGGCTAAAGAACACATGACCTAGCAAGAAACCAGTCCAGTGCAGCAGAGGCTGGTGTTACAGCAGAGGTTCCTAAGCATCAGAACTGTCAATGTAAGTCCAAGTGGCCAGGTACCTTAGCAAAACCAACAGAAATGAACACAAGTATAGAGAAGGCTTTATCAAGGTTCAGATGTTCAGCTGAAACATCTGTTTTCTTCATCTGGGATCACATTCTTCCCATGGAACAGAGTTGATCATCATTGGCCTTTTATAGAACATATTTTCTTAACAAAACTTAAGAAAATAGGTAGCCCTGTTCCAGTTTCCAGATATTAAAATAGAATTTCTGGGTTCTTTAAAATATAAACAACTGGAAAATATTATTCTAGGGCACCCAGTTTTTCTCCTTCTAATTTTAGATGCATAATACCACATGCTTTTTCTAAATCACTATCTCAATTTATAACTGAACAAACTGATCACACAGGATATGGAAATAGTGTGAATTAACATTTGCAATGCACTTCATTATTGGCCAAACTTTTTACTTATATTCTTTTATTTGAATCTCAAAATAATGCAACGGGTACCTCTTAAGGGATGATGTTAATTTTCATTGCCAGAAAGATTTTCATGTGAACCATTCTTTCTGGACACCCATTGGAGCCCCTTAACCTCAATGCAGTGTGAGGCCCTGATGTCCACAGGCACCCTATGTACGAGCACCTACTGGGGTGGCCACAGTGAGCAAGGCTCACAGTTTCATGAAAATCATGCCTCTCTTCATGTCCATTTCCTTCAAAAGAAGACAGAAAAGCGAAACTCAACATCTTTCTTTTCTCTGGGCTTCAAAAGAGCAAAGGAAAAAGTTAGGGGTATAATAGCTGTGGCCTTCCATGACAGGTAATGCAATGATTTTTTCTTATTTCATCTTATAATTTTTATAAGATTTTTCTTTTTATTGTATATTAAATTTGTTTTGTTAATAAAATTATTTATGCAGCTCATTCAAATTCTGACAGTGACATAATTTGCAGAGGTATCAACTTTCTGGTCTAAATGTTCTCATCTGCTCAAAGGGATAATGATAACAACAGGGGGAGAGAAAAGTAACTGGGGCTCACTGGAAGATTCCCAGTATGTAATGACACAGCTTCTTCTCGCTTTTGTCACTTTGGAATAAAGCATGACTTTATCATGTGGGGAGTCAGCCTTGTGACCTCATTGTGTGACCTCCAATATCTTGCAAATGTCTTTTAGACATTAAAACTTTAAAAAGTAATTATAATGACTCAGAATTGCTTGTTTTTCTCATTCAGAAAGTTTAATACTTTTAATGTGACAAATTCTTTTCCTCCTTTAAGTGATATAAAAATCTAAAATACTTTCATATTTAATTGTACAATACATTATATATTCAGAACAATAAACTTCACAAAAATGATATTTTCATGCTATGCAATAGACACTGGAGGGAATGAGTTCTATTTAAATGCAGATTATTGTTACAACTAAAAGCTCCTCTGACTTGACCATGAATAGGAGATAAGATATGACTTACATTTAATTATAAATTAAAAATTTCACTTCAAGGATAAACTAGTTTTCAAATAAAAGCTGGCCAACCAAGATTAAAATGAAAATGTTTTGTTTGTTTTCAGTTAAAAAAAAAACATGTAAGCTGCATAAAGTATAGAGTTCTGTTTTGCTCACATATATAAAATCACAGTACTTGGCACATAACAGATGCTCAATAAATATCTATTATATGAGTAAGAGATTTTCAAGAAAAAGGAACCAAAGCTAATGACAATATTGTGACTCCTCCTCTGTGCATTATACAGTTTTCAGGCGGGGGGCTACACATGTTCTTTCAGATTGATGTAAGAATTTTAAGTGAAAATCCACAAGTCACATAATAAATGTTATGAGCTGAATGTTTATGCCCCTGCCCTACATTCTTCAAAATTGTAAATCCCCAATATGATGGTATTAAGAGGTGGGGCCTATGGGAGTGATCAGGTCATAAGGATCGAGCCCTTGTTAATGGGATTAGTACCCTTATGAGAGAGGCCTAACAGAGTTCTCTCACCCCATTCACCATGGGAAGGCAGGGAAAAGATGGTGGATAGCCAGAAAGTGAGCCTTTACCAGATGCGAATCTGCCAGCACCTTGATCTTAGACTTCTTGGCCTTCAGAACCATGAGAAATCAATTTTTGCTTATAAGCAACTCAGTCTATGCTATTTTGTTATCCCAAACCAAACTGACGAGGACACATAGGGAATGAAAAATAAGCAAGGTAAATTTTACATTTTGATCTTCTATAAGATTTTGACAACCTAAGAAAATAGGCACTTTTTAAAAAGCATATTTTTGGGCAAAGCTTTTTAGTGGTTTATAAATGATGGAAAAAGAGAAAGCAAAGGAGCAGAGCTATGTGATAGTTAGAGGCTCCAACATTTACTTCCAATGTATTACAAAGAAAGATGAGAGTCATCTTTTAGATCCCCATTTGAATCATGCTGTATCTCTTCAACAGTTTTAAATTGCCTCTTAAAGTGATACGAAACTTAATAGTAGACTCCCATGGTTTTAATCAAGTCTCCTTTGCCACCTCTCCCTCCCCAGGTGTATCCCTGAAAGCCCTGTATCTCTGATTGTAATTTCAGGTAGAGTCAGGATAACATTAAAAGAGAAAGAAGAACTAGCCCTTCTTTCATAATTCATGTGCATTTTTTTTCTCCCAACTGAAAAATCCTTTCTTCCTGCTTGTCTCTTCATCCTCCTTGTCTCATTTTTCAACAACATATTTATGAGCTATTTTCTATTAACAAAAGTAAAGATGGATTTCTCAAGAAGTCATTGTCCTTATGCTTCAGGGCCCTGGTATGGGCTTCACCAAAGACCCAGGAATCACCACTGCACATAGCCAGAGAGAGACAGTTGCAGCTAGATAAAGATGTACCCCCATTCTCTGCCACATCCCCTCTCCCAATTCCCCTCCTATCAGATGATCCTGGGGAGCCCATGTACCTTAGAGGAAAGTAAACAAAAGGGAGTTGATATTCGAGTACTAGTAACTTGGGTACACTAAGTTGCATTTCCATGTCAAGTAATTACCAGTGGTGCTGGTGTAAGAATGCTATCACAGAGGATACGCAGCTCACTGGGACTTGTGACTTGAAAATTACCAAGCCAGAGAGAGACATGGTGATACAAAATCAGGTTGAATACCACTTGGCACCAGAACTTTGTGAGGAAAAACTAAATATGTTGCAAATAACAAAGTTCATCTATGGACAATATATCCAAGCAAGAGACATGGCATAAGATCATAAGCAATGGATTTTTGTCCTTAATAACATCTAATCCGCAAAGAAGTTTCCCCCTGTCTGGTGTACCCATAATAATATAATATATTCAAAAAAATACAGAATACTTTCTTATTTCCTATTGGTACTTTTATGAAATTTAACTGATCAGATTTTGTGCTCTTAAGGTCTAAACTTGTAGTGCTGTTAAAAAAAAAATGTTAATATCACCAGGTACAGTTTCATATTTTATTGTACCTCAATTAAATAATTTTGCCTAAGCATTATATCATCCATAGTGAGCCATAAAATGCTGAAAAAAAATTCTGAGCTATCAGTAATGAAACACAAATTTCAATCAACTACGGTAGAGAAAAGACCATATTTACTTTCCACATTCTACAAAAAAAAAAATTCTAGAAAGATACTATCAGAGTAAATAGCCTAAAATGACACATAAAAAGGATTTTAAAAGTGTGTTATCCAGTAAATAAATTGTGTGATATTCATATAACTTTCATAGATTCTAAATATTTGCTTGAAAATAAATTTTATATTTTGCATAAAATAAAAAAATTCTTTTGTATTATTTTAATTAAAAAGGATTGCCCTCCCTCCCCATTTATATGACTTTCAGATCTCATAAATTCTGGATGTATATACCACTGCTCTGCTTTTCTGGTAAAACTTTCTTAAATTAATATTTAAATATTTTCTCTCCTCCTCCTAGTAACAAATCTACAGAAACAGCTGTGAGCACACAACACATTTAAACAGACGAGAAAATGCAATTCAGGTTGTTCTTTCAGTCAGGGCAGAAACAAAAAAGGGAAATGCAGACAAACAAATGTTAGCAAAAGGAAAGTTTATGATCTGTTTAAAAAAGTATTTTTACAGATTTAATGAACATCCTGCAAAACCTCTGTGCATTTAAACAATTGAGTATTCATATTGTTGGCTGAAAAAAAAAGAAGAAGAAGAAGAAGAAAGAAATGCTAGCAACCCTCAGCCATTCTGTGTATCTGTGACTTCCTTAAAATAGGACAAAGGCCTATGATCTCAAAAAGGCATAAAGCACAGAGATGACAGTAAGCTGATTGATTTTTAAATTTTATCCTGCAAACTGAAAATTCTTGGCAGATGCAATATTCCACAGGAGGCATAGATGATGGTTATCAAAACTTAAACACAGTTTTTGAGATATACCTGGACTAGAGGCCGCTCTGGGTTAAGAAAAAGTAGCCTCCTATACTTATTATAAGATACTGAGAAGAAGACAGGAATTGATGGAGATGATAAATAGAAGAGACTCAACTCCACTAAGTTGGTTTTGAGTTAAAGCCTCATTCTCAAAGGATGCTCTGTGTACCAGGAACGTGCTCTGGAAACATGTTAGAGGCAACTTCTAGGTCACCCAAAGCCTACTGAATCTGAAACTCTGGGAATGAGTGTCAGAAACATAATTTTTAATAAATCTTCTAAATGAACCTGATATACTCACAAATTTGAGAACCATTAAATTAAGAAAGGCATGGAATAATATCTCACGGCTACCTGTCAACAGTTTTAAGCCCTACCGTAGCTGACAACTTTGTTTTCTTAAAACATGTTCTCGTCAGCCAGAAAAAAAATAAAAATAAAAAAATCATTGTTTCCCAGGATTTATAATGATATGTAGATTGTCTTAGGTGAAAATTAATTCAATATTAAAACCTAAAAGTACATGAATGAACCCCCAATACTAAGCTAATTAAAAAGAAATAAAAAGGAGACACAAAAACTGTGTTTTATGATTCCATTTGCAAGAAATGTTCAGAAAAGACCTATCCATAGAGACAGATCACAGATGAGGAGCTGTCTTGTCTTGGGTGGAGATGAATGGGAACTAAATGCAAATTGACAGGAGGGTCTTTTTAGAACAAGGGAATGTTCTACAACTGGACACTGGTAATGTGTTTGTACAGTCTACAAATCAATAAAAATCATTGAACTGTATACTTAAATCTGTTAGACTTTACAGTATGCGTGTTAGTCCTAGGGCTAATTTATCAGAAATCATAAATGACTAAAATAACAGGCATTAGAAGTCCAAAACCAAGGTATCACTGGGCTATGTGTCCTCTGAAACATTCATGGATTAATCTCTTCTTGCCTCTGCTTTGCTTCTGCTGTTCACTGTCCATCCTTGGCAATCTCAGCCTCTGTTTTCACATATGACAGTCTTTCCAGTGTGTTTCTATTTTTTTCTTATAAGGACATCGATCCTCTTAAACGAAGGGTCACCACTATCCAGTATATCCTCATCTGCAGTAGTTACATCTGCAACAGCTCTGATGTCAAATAAGGGTTCATTCTGAGGTACCAGACATTTGGGGAGTAGACACAATTTGGAGAGGACACAAATTTATCTATGATAAGTATGTAAATTATATCTCAATAAAGCTGTTTGAAAAACTACTGTGAGGTATCCACACAAAAGTCCTTGGGATACTGGAACATAGGCCATTAAAAATGTCTCCCATTAAAAAACAGCATTACTCATTTCTCAAAGACGCCTCTCGGTGATTCATGCCCCTCAGCTCAATCCTGTTACCTAAAGATATTAATAACCTCCCAAATTAAAATGGATCCCACATAAGTAGAAACAACTAGTGGCCACAGTGAGCAGGAGAAATGAATGAGCAGGGAAAGGTGACAGGGCAGATGGGCAGTCACTGTTGAGAACCTGTGGCCTATGGGGATGTCTCAGAGGGAGGAAGTCCCTGCTGAAGATGACCTTTTTTTTTTTTTTTTTTTTTTTTTTTTTTGTGGCAGGAACCAGAAACTATACAAAACAGGTATTTGGCTCTACATGCTATTAGTGAACTAAGTACAGGGTGTTACTGAGTGACCAGCACCTGGTCCCTCATCCTTTATTCCCATTTCATCCACTTATAGGCTTTCCTGGGTGATTATTCAAACTTTGATTTTGTGTTCATTGTTTGGTTGGTGGATTTTGAAAATCCCTTCTTTGGAGCAGCCCTGTTACCATTACAAGAAAAGGTTAATTTGGGTTTTCTCATTGTAATTTTTCCAAATAGGAAATCCCATCAGGTATAGGGAGTGCTACCTAGGAGAGAGAGAGAGAGAGAGAGCACATCCTGTACAAATGGATTCACTGCTAAAAAATGCTAAATAGGGGGCTAGGATTGTGGCTCAGTGGTAGGGTGCTTGCCTAGCATGTGCAAGTCCCTGGGTTCAATCCTCACCACCACATAAAAAATGAATAAAATAAAGGTATTGTGCCCAACTACAACTAAAAAATAAATATTAAAAAATGCTAAATAAACTACTCTATTAAACAAAGCCCCATCCCATGTGACTTACTTTAGCCACAACACATCTCCTTATAACCTCAGTATTGTATCTCTTTACCTGGACCTTTTTAAAACTTCTTCCATAATCCTACCAATTTCTGATATATTTCATAATTTACTTATGCATAATATTCACTGTATACCCTCTGCTTCTCTGAATATAATATAACCTACTCAAGTAGGGATGTTGCTAATTTTGTTTTTTTCACTGTCAAATAACTCCAGTACCTCATGGATGGCATACAATATGCATCCCAGAGGTGCCTATTGACTTCACTGAATATCGCTGCTATCATGACTTGAAATACCCTAACCCTTTCCTCTGCCTCCTCTACCACTTAAGGTAATATCTGACTTTGACCTCAGGACCCAGGACAATTTCATGTTAACTGACCTGCTATCTCTCTAATGTGGTATGCTTTTTTTGTATGAAGTTCTGTGTGCAATTTGGTTTCCCCTCTATAGCCATGAGATATAAGGAGTTTAACATGAAAGGAAGAGCACAACACTTTTGTGAGGTCTCACAGTTCAGCAGAGACCCACCTGTTCTGAGAATCTAAAGCTCTGGCTTAACAAAGCTTTTAGAGATCTAAAGGCTCTTTCTGACAGCAAATACAAAAGACTACCCTACTAATCTTGACAAACCAATTAGATCTACTAACCCTTAGGATTTGTATTTTTCTGTACTTTTTATTTTTCTATGAAATGACTGTAAATTTCTAAACACTCTTTGACAACTAAGAGCATGCAGCGGTGCTTCTTAGTCTGGAGGCCCCATGAACATCATCATGTTTGGTCAAACACAGATTGCAGGGCCAAACTCCAGGGTATCTCCTTTAGCAGATCTTGGGGAAGGGTCCAAAGATGGGCATTTCTAACAAGTTGCTTGTGATTATAATACTGATGATCTGGGAATCATAGTCTGAGAACCAGGTATACATCATTCTCAAGATCTCATTTGTTTTCTTTGATCCCCAAGATTTTTATTCAGGGTACATTCATGATGGTTCTGAATCATAATTGAGCGACTTTCCCACCCTTGAAAAAGCACTACAAATGCATACAATTCATAAATGTCCAACAGAAATCCCTTTGGGAGTACAGTACAAAGGGTTTCTAGGAAGTCAATGGTACCTCCTCAGCCTTTTTTTTTTTTTTTTCATGAAATCTGGACCACATTTATAATAGAGGGCACCAGAGGGCCAGTGAAAGGTTCCCTGGGTGTATTTTCAGACTATGTTCCTTTCCTTAGTTGTAGCTTCAAGATGCAATTATCCAGATTCCAAATGACAATGATGATGCCAATTTTCCAGAGTTATAATGAAGGTGAAAGTAGATCATATATTTAAAACCATCACATCACTTTTTTTGAAAAGTAGCAGAAAAGGTGACACTATCCACTGAATAATTTTCTTAACTTATTTGTGTATCAAATGGACCATTTGCTGGTTCCGCAGAAGACAACCTTAGTGTCCAATTTCACCATTCTCTTTCTCATCTAAACTGTGAAGAAAACACCTTTCTATAAGCAAGGCAAATCAATGTGTCATTCAGTAAATTAAATATTCCAACACTTTAGAAAGTAAGTCATATCATTACATCAAAAGGTAGCCTTAGTTCCTTGATGCAGATTCATTACCAAGTGTAGCATTACATCTTGAAACACTCACTGGAAAGTAAATGGATTTCTGGAAGTTATAAATTTGTAAGAGGCATAAAACTATATAAAACAAATTCTTAATATTGATTTTCTGGTATATTAAAATCTTAAGTGAAGCAATTTCAGCTCAGATAATGAAAACAAGATTTCTCTCCATGCAAATTTACTCCAAATCAAAACATTCTAAATTTAATTCTCATGTATGGATAGCTAATCAGTCGCATTAGAGCTCTCAAAGAAGGGACACCATTAGTTGTGTGTGTGTGTGTGTGTGTGTGTGTATGTCCATGTGCCTATGTCTGTGGATAGCTCAGTTTGGAAGTAGAAATTTAAAGAAAGTTAGTAGTAATGAGCCAAACTCTAGATCTCTCTGTTCACTATTGTGCTAACTACAAGGCAGAATTTTTCTGTGCAATGCTGATATTATTCCTGGCTTTCAAAAGTAAACAAAATGCTCGATTTATATTTTGCAATTTTAAAAGCCTATAATAAATAGATGACATACACACCAAAAAATTTCAACAAACTGAAGACCAGTGCCATAAATCCAACAACTGACCTATGATTAAGTAAATATTATTAATGTTAATTATTTTATAATTTAATTAACTTTATGTTTATGGTTATTGTTTTCTCCAATTTATTGAACTATTTTACCAAGTGGAGTGGCTCATACCTATACTTCTATCTACATAGGAGGCTGAGGCAGGAGAATCTTCAAATTTGAGGTTAGCCCTGACAACTTATGGAGACTCTGTCTCACAATAAAATAAAAAGGGCTGGGGATATAGCTCAGTGGTACAGGCCCTGCCTTGCATATGTAAGTCTCTGAGTTTCATCCTCAGCACTGGCAAAAAAAAAAAAAAAAAAATTTCTATCGCAAATAATTTGAAAACTTTACCCAGATACCTGAAAGAAAAGAATCTAGCTTCATTGTAAATGTATCCAAGGTTCACAAATTTGCAATTCCAAAAGGCAGCTCTAGCTGTGAAAACTTTCTTTGTTATGTGCAGAAATCTCACTTCCTTTATCACCTACTCATTCTACTCTGCTTCCTTTGCACCTACTTCACAGGGCAATCCATCAAAAAGTGACTTTCCCAATGGAGGGCTTGGTGCCTGATTTCTGTCTCTGTATCTGACTCTATCTCTCTCCCCTTCACATTTCCAACTCAAATGACTACTTACATGACACCAAGTGGCTTAGCCATTAGAATTGATTTTCTAAGTTAGCACTGTAGCTCTACATGATACAAAAACAACTATGCTCCAAACCTGGAATTTTCCATATATTGACAACAAGCAAGAGATTTATTTCATAGTAGGTACTCACTAGTATGTGCTAAGGATGGAGAAACAATAATATGACCAATTAAAACTAAACCTACCAGAGCTGGGACATAGCTTAGTGACAGAGTGCTTGCCTGGCAAGCTTGAGGCACTGGGTTCCATGATCCTTAGAACTGCTAAACAACAACAACAATGAAAAAAACCCAGCTGTATACCAAAAATTCAACCAACACAACCAGGAATGCCATTCATAGCTATATATTTAGCCTTAGTGTGTGGTCACTAATTAATATTATCATAGATATTTATGTTCTATATTCCACTAGAACTTTAAGAGTCCAAGGGGATATGGCTTAACAGCAAGTTTTGTTTTTGTGGGGCTGGGGATTAAACACAGGGCCTTGTGCATGTGAAGCAAGCACTCTACCAACTGAGCTATACCCCAGCTCAGATTTTCCTTTTTGATGAGTTAAAATGTACTAGAAACTTAGATGTGCATGCAAAGCTAGATTTACCTAGAATTTTGGCAGGTATTTGACTTTAACAGTAATATCAATATGTTCAGTGACATAAAACGACATGGTATGTTCAAGAAAATAATTCTTAGGATGGCCAACAGATTACAATTAGCAATAATTAATTTGATCAATAGCACTGGAAGCCTTTGTCATGTATAATAAGTACATAGATAATTTATGTTTTAAAACTAATTCAAACATAAAATCAGAGGAGATACCTAAGCTCAATTTTACACAATGTCTGAATAGGATATTTTTCTTATAATTAATTTGTGTCTTCAATATCATATGTATTCTTGAAAATTACTTATAAGTGTCATGCTAAAAATGTACAAATATTAAAATACTATATAAAAATATTGCCTGTCTTCTACATGGTATCAATGAATTAAGTGTTATATCAGAGTTAGTAATGTGGTAGACACCAAGGACGGGTATGACTGGCTGGACACAAGGTCCAGTTCCCAAGACTCCACTTACATCCAAAAGAACCGGCTGGTGTCCACAGATGGAACTACATAAGTGAAAAAGAATGAAATCCAGGATTTCAATTGAAAGGTGATAATAAGCAGTTAATGAAGGAGATAGCCATTAGTTTTTAGAAATACCAATAAAATCAATGTATTAAGGAAAAGTAGCATACTTTTAGATCTGAAGGAGAGACTCTCTTTCAGATGTAAGATGGATAAAATGCCTTAGCTGGCCTTAAGTTGCACAGATTTGTCGTACATCCATGGTCTCACACAGAGCCAGATTTCTATCTCAGCCTAGCTGTCAACTCTTGAGTTCTTCCGGTTCTCCCACTGCCTTGGCTTATGTGGTTCCTGCCCCCCATGTGAATATCTTCTTTCAAATCCCTCCCCTTCTATGTACCTCCTGATATTTGGGTAGAACAGAGTCTCATAGAATCTGTCCTTCCTTTCCCTACTGCTCCACCATCTACTGCTCTTGAACTAACACCTTTAAGGGAGAGATTTGCTTAATAGTCCACTATCATCATCATCAACTACACAAGTTTTGTTGGGCCAAGCTCTCTCTCAAATACAACACCTATAAAGAAAGAGACATACTCATTATCATTCCCTAAAATGAGGTTCAATATTAATCTAATAGTTAAAAAAAAGGTACCATGAGTACTTCCAGAATCACATTGAACAATGTGGCAATCTATTACATGGCCAGTGCAGGAAATACTACATCTTTGGAGGAAATCTCGGAATTCTGCCAAAGTTTAAAGGATGCATCCTGAAAGCCATATACACGGACCTGTCTTTTAATTTCTTTTTGCTCACGGAAAGTTTCCCAGTGTCTGTTTCAATGTTGATGAACTAAACATAACAATATAAACATCATTATCAAGACCTTGGCACCATCTATTGGATTCTCTTAGACACCAATTGCCTATTCCTAGGTAACTCTAAGACCTATACATAGTGTTTGGTAGTCTTTCACTCATTGGCCACCAAAGAAACAGGGAGTCATTTTAGAATACTTGATAACAATGAACCACCAAATAAGCTAAGCCAACCAATTCTATAGAATGATTCTATCTACACAGTCCAATTCTTGTGCTTTTAAAATAAAGGACCGGTTGAACAATCTAACATGAGAGTATTCTTCTAACCTTATACAAGGGAGGATTTAGCCAGTATTTTCAGTTCATCTCCAAAGAAATTTGCTGGAATATAAATGTATAGTTTACCAAAATGTGTAGAAAAGTCATACCTTTGGACACACCACTTCTTCAAGAATTTTCTAGCATGAGTACATAATACACATTTTTGAAAAGTAGTAGGGGGAAAATGTGACTGTCACTTCCCTGAAAGTTATGAAGTGACAGAGGCTGAATAAAGTATTGCTCCATATCTTCCTGGGGAAAGTTGAATGATATTAGCCATTTTTACATGAAAACTGAACACCAATGTATGTGATCCCACAGAATCACATAGAATCAAGAAGAAGTGTTTAAAACTGAAAGAGATCAGTTATATTGTTCAGTGGTTTCCATTTTATTTTTCAGAAAAACTAATAATTAGTTGGATCATTTATATCTAAAAAATTCACAGTGGTCAAATGTACATAGCATAAGCTATCCTCTTTGCTTTGTATGACTCCCATTTCATTTAGTAAATTTCCCATCTCATGCTTAAATAGAATCCATCAGCTAAAATAACTCCTCTAACCCTTACTCCCAGAATGCTGCAGCACACATTGTATCAGTCCTGCAACTGTCAACAACACTGCCTCCAAGTTGACAACCAGCTTCTTCATTTTCCTGTTTTCATCTTAAACATGCATCTCTCATCCAAACTGTGTGGAACAAATGCTTCCTAGAAATGCATCCATTGAGCACTCTTTCAGTAGAGAAAAAACATCATTTGACTTCATCATGAAAATTAAGGATTGATAACAATACACAAATGTTTAATTAACATATAGTTTGCACACATGTCAAAAATAGCACCTCACACCATCTCCCTAAGCTGAAATATTCAAGTGGCAACTGCTTTTGCAGCTGTCTGTAGCATATAACATAATTATTACAAGGAAAAACCAAGTTTTACAGCATATCCCTGCCCTTCCACCTCTCTGATCTCTTAAATATAGACAGCACTGCTTTTTGGTCTGGTGGGAGTTGCTTACCATCAGTGCTGAACCTAGGTTAACTGTAAGGCCAGCTGTCATCAGAAGGTAATTTGCTCTCATTATTTTTCTCTCTACTCTTTCAGTGTAACCGAAATGAGTACACTGACCAGATGTGTTTTTAATGAGTCTGTTTATAAAGTTTCCCAGGGTCCCTAGATGAAAAGAAATTTCAATATACTTTTCAAAGCCCAGTCAAGGAGCCATGTCCTTAAGAATCTAGAAAACAGGCACTTCCTAATGAAGATGAGATCAAGATACACTCAGTTATTGGAAAAGGCAAAGGGTTGAAGGAGAAGTTTAAATTTGTTAATTCAAAGGATATACATTCCTGCATCCCAGAGGACGCTGCTTTTTAAAATGCTGTCACATACCCAACGAACCAGCTCCCATTATAATTCCTCTCGGAGCTTTCCCTACACATTTTCGTTTCCAAAATTGCAGAGAGACCAGGAACCTGCCAGAGTGCAGCAGGTATAAAATTGAAGTCTTAAATTGCAGAATGCTACTCTGAGTGGTATCCTTCCCCACTGACAACGGAAAGAAGAAAGGGAGGAACGTGGAAATGGAGGCACCCATCAAGGCAAGAGAAAAGCACTGAGGCCTGGCAGCGTCTATCTGGGAGGGGAAGAAAAATGAACATTAGGAAAGAGACACGTTGGCAAATGGCAATTTAGCATTTTGACAATGTGCAAACTGGAACACAAACAGAAAAAATGCCACCTCCTTATGTGAAATTTGTCTTTCTTGATGTTCTAAAATCTTGGGTTACGAAAAAATGAGAATGTTTACAAGCAGCACAAGAAAAGGAACAGGGATTTCAAAAAATTACAAGAAACAACACGGAGTTTAGAAATAGACTTAAGGTATTGACAACAGTGGTGAGAAGTACCCAACTCCTAAAACATAGGTCCTAGTTAAGACCTTATTAAGGATGTAAAGTCTTGAAACACTGAACTGGCCTTTTCCTGGAACTCACTCACAGGACAGACAGAACGGACTTGAAAAAGAAACATCCAAATGTCAAAGTCATAAGCTTCAAGGGTAAAATAAAATGTTCTTCAGAACAGGAGAAAGACATATTTCACTGAAATTAAGTGTTTTATCATCGGTTTTGACATAAACCTGGGATTGAAACCAGCCTTTAACATAAGGGACTAAATTTGAAGATGAATGATTTTTGTTAGACATAACTGCCATTGTGTGTTCGATAAAGTTTCTTTTGTTTGTTTGTAGTCCTGGTGATGGAACCCAGGGCCCAGGCTAAACAAGTGCTCTATCACTGAACTACGTTGCCAGCTCTTTTTAAAATTTTATTTTGAGTCAGGGTCTCTAAGTTGCTGAGGTTGGCCTTGAACATGAGATCCTCCTGCCTCAGACTCCCAAGTAACTGGGATATCAGCCCAGTTTCAAGTGTCTGTTAAAATAAGTAATTCATATATATTTATAAATATATATGAATTCATATATATATGTATATATATATAAGTAATTCATATACATTCATATATATATATAAATTTTGTGTGAGTATATATATATATATATATATATATATATATATTTACTCAATATAACTAAATATCCAAAAAGTCCCAAAGAATATATATAAAAATTATTTTCCTCTTGTTCTTACTCCCAAAGACTAACTCACTCCCTAATCAAACACCATTACTAGCTACCTGTGTATATGACTAAATTTATATATGACTATATATGTACCTATATATACAAGTACCTTATCTGAATTTAAAGCAAAATTTGAGCTCAAGTTTACATGACTGTTCACTAACAATAAGAAAAGTTTTCTTTATTAATGAAATTAAGGGTAAATTTTTGTTTAGTTTTTATAGAAAATCCAGGAATTTTAACTGTTTTTCCTTAGTTTAAAAACTATCACTTCCTTCATGAGCTAAAGTATACAATACATAACTTAATATAACAAATTTGTTCATTAAATAATATTTCAGAGCTCAAATACAACTCTGGCAACTTGCAACTCTAGCCACGCTACTGATGTTTTCATCATTTCCTAAGGATGGACATAGCATGTCTTGTCTGCTGGTAGAATCATTCTCTGTGGTTCCCAGCCTCCCATTATCAGGTCAACTGCAAGCTTGTCTATCATCGGAAAGTCAGCCTGTGGGTGGTCTTTCTTGATATTAGCAAGGATTCAAGCAGCTCCAATCTCAGAAGCCACACTTGTTGCAGTTTGGGTTGGAACCTTGGAGATATTTCTGCTTGGGTCCCTGTCTTGCTGTGTCTGAGATCCCATCCAGAAAAGCATCACACTTTCCAAGCCTATGATGTGAGCTCTAACTCACTGTTAAACTGGGATCCTGCCTCTTCACCCAGGGCCAGTTTTTCCCAAGGGTCAGTTGTGTCTCTGCATGCCCTACATGTCACCTGTGTTTTTGCATCTGTAGTGTTGGACCTTCAGCCATGGGCAGAGATTCCTGTTCTGCAGGAACACAGGTTGCTGGGTGGGACTGCTAAAGGTTCCTCTACTTTCCAATGATTGTTACTTCCTCCTACCATATTTTAAGTGTGGCACCTTTAACCTGGTCCTTCTTGGTAGAGTCGAGTTTCAAGGCTATCACTCCTTTTATGGTTAATTGATTCATACCCAATCCCATCCTAGTGAAGATGCCAAAACATAGGCTTATTCATAAAATAATGTTTACAAATTAAAAACATGAATCTATTCACCAGTGAGATAGAGTCCAGGGAACAGAAAAAGCCAAAAGAAAGCAACAGAATTGCCTAAACTTCCCATTATTGACACAGAAAATTTCACACTGAAAACAGAGTTCAAATACTCTATCTCTCGGTAATTCAACTTGCTCTCCTTTGGGAGAAAGCACAGTTTGTGTCTCTTAATAATCATATGACATCAGGCAAATTACTTATGTTTCTGAGCGGTAGTTTTCTATCAAATAAGAATGAAAGTAATATCACCCACCTCCTAGGATTGGTGTGGTGTCTAATGGCACAACATATGTAAAGCTCTTCCAACAGTATTAATTAATTAATACGTATTAGATACGATAATTGGTTAGAATTTGACATATTGATTAGGCCAGAAAATTAGCTCTTTGCTGAGAAATAAAATGAAGAATCATTTCATTTATCAGAAAAATCTTATAAACTAATGTGGCTGGTTTGATAAAAACAGAATAGATTAACAATGTGCCAAAGGTGATAATGAATGGTTTATGTACACTGTCATCTTTAATTCACAAAACAACTCTACAACATAGGATTTATTATTTTGACCTTTGGGGATGGATACATTAAAGTTCCACTGGGTTGCCAAAAGCAATGTAGGTAGAAAGCACTAGAATCTGGACTTGAACTTCTGACAATCAGAACACAACAGCCAAGTGACCTGGCTACAAAACCCATACCCAGCTCTGCAACAGTTGCATTCTCTTCCTCCTGAGCCCAGTAATGACACCAAATAAGTCCTTTCCTTATTTCATTGTGCATCACAGGGGAAAATCTCCATCAAAAACTATGGTTTAGGTAGGAAAATAAACTTGGATTCAGCAAATTAACTTTCAGCATAGCTCTCAATGACTAGGGTCTCAGACTATTAAATTTTGAATTTCAGAAACACGCTTTAGCAAAGAACAACAGCTGCTGCTGAATCCCAATCCACAAAGCAACAGCCGTTGCAGCATCTGGACAGACAGCTACCAAAGCGACATCAGTAAATAAGGTGAAAGTCCCCGTGCAATTTGACCCTGCAGAATCTTCTCCCCCATTCCCAGGCCTGCAATGGGTGGCTCACAGGTATCTGCAAGAGGGAAGGCAAATGGCATATTTTTTTTAATGTCTGTTCAGGCAGGAGTCTGTGACCTTTGCTCTCTATCTGTAGAATGGATGCTAACATTGCCAGCTGGAAGTAAATGGAGATTTTAATTGAAACATATACAACAATCTCCAACTGGGGGGAGAGGAAAGCAGACCAGAGAATCTTTATATCTAATGAGCACCCAGCATGCTGGTTTAGCTTTCAATACATGATCCTCCATGAGCAGGGCTTGTTTTGCAAACAAATAGTCAAAAAGAAAACCTTTTAGCCCTCGGACATTACACAGTGTTTCCTAATCTCATCATTGTCAGTTTATATGAAATATAAAGCATAAGTTAGAATGATGTTTATTTTTGATGTCTGGGTAAAACAGAAAAGAATGTTGAAGCTTAAGAACTTCATTTTCATTTTTTTTTTTGAAAAACGATAACAAGAGGTTACTCTATGTGGCATAATTATTGATAGACATGTGTATCAATCTTATTTAAAATATTTTATAGACACCTCTTTCTCTTTAGTCTTCATATCTATTTAAACCCTGTGTTATTTTTCTAAACCGTATTATTCCAGGGGAAGTAATTAATTATAGTATTTAAATTGACTATCCTATTACCTAATTCAAAGAAAGAACGACTTCTGCATTTAGGTTAAAATGCTGGCTAGGTACCAACATGGTTCACTCCATAGGAGGATGTTTGTTTAAATGGCAAGAAAATGTTTGTGAAGAGAAAAAGCTCATTAGTCTTTACATCTCATGTTCTTTAGCCTTTCTAAAGGTTACCAGTGCTTCATTTCTTTGACTGTATTTTAAAAGGGACATTGCAAGTGAGGTTAAGATATTTAACAACAAGGATATAGTTCTTGATTGTTGCTCCAATATATAAGGGTTTAAAAATGCAGCCAATGGACAAGGAGAGCAGAGAACAAAACCATATTTGGGGTTTTACATTAGTGGGAAGACAAATAGCTGACCTTTCCACTCCATTATCAAGGTAGCTTCAATTATGCTTCCACAAAAATCACAGGGCTATGCTGGGTGGTGAGCAAAATTCTCACAGGGAAGAAAAATATATTGTTATTTTTCCTGTTTCTTTAAAATCCATTTCTCAACTTTGCCTAAAATCAATGGGCCTTAAAATGCACTTCATTCAGATGAGGAGAGGAACAGACCAGAACTGGATTACTCCAACAAAAGGAGCCTAATGAAGAACTCCATCAGAGGGCCGGAGGACTTCGATGAATTCTGGCATTTTCCCTGAAGGGTTGCAGTGAAGAGCAGAATTACTCATTGGTAAGAAATCCATTTTGGTGTGCAGGTAATCCTGGGTGATGTTTATTATAAGAGATCTTAATGTCTTGCCCTATTCAAAAACTATGCACAAATGAATGTGGTTCAATATTAACCACAGCTAGTGAATCCGAGGATAAAGAAATGCCATTAGTCATCCCACTACGCACCATGGCTCATTCACCCTTGGCAGCATGCCAAGAGTGCACCATGGTACCATGCATCATGCCATTGCTGATGACTCCAACAAAGAAAGACTTTAGATGCCTTTAAAAATTACACATTTTAGGGCAGGGCTGGTGGCCCAGCGGTAGAGCACTCGCCTAGCACATGTGGAGGCCCTGGGTTCAACCCGCAGCACCACATAAAAATAAATAAAATAAAGGTATTGTGTCCAACTACAACTGAAAAATAAATATTAAAAAGAGAATTATACATTTTATCTGAGGATTTAAGAGTACTAAAAAGAAACTGAAAAAATCAATAGGTATTTAATAAACATTGTAAAAATGTACAGTCTTGATTGAGGTAGACTTCAACAGGGCTAGACAGGCTCTGAGATTTCCAATGGCCTGAAAAAATTGAGTATATGAAACTGTTTGTATTCATCCATCCCCAGTGATCTATGTACTAAGTCAGTTGTGTACTAAATGGTTATGGAGAAAATTCAATTAATTACACATACTGGGCAATTATCAGTCATGTACCCATCACTGTTGATGATCAGAATATTTATGGCAGGGCCCTTGTACTATATATTTGCATCTAATATTATTGGGGATCATTTATGCAAATATTTGATACAGAAATATACCTTTTTTGCAAAGTATAATATGAAATTTAGCAATAGTAATATATTTGTTTTTTCAACTGGGATCTGACATGAGAAAGTTTCTCATCTGACCATGAGAAAATTTCAGCAGGACAACGACTTTTCTAAACTGAGATGTATGGTGTGTATGGCATGGCCTTATGCAACCTAATGTTCATTTTCTTAATCAGACGAACCACAAAACAATTTTTGTGATTATAACATGTATGTGAGAAACTTGAAGACTACACTTGCATAGGAAAAGTCCTCTGAAATTTTTCATTCCCTAGAAAACACAGTAGAAAGTCTGCTATATGGAACTGAAGTAGGGCCGCACATTTTAATAGTCCTTAATGTAAAGAATTCATATACATTGACAATATAAAATTGAACTCAATCATAGATCCCTGAAGTTTATTCATTATTCTAAAATACTGTTATATAGACACACACACACACACACACACACACATACACTAGCACATGGAGGAACCAAATGAAGGCCTTTTGCTCTATAATCCATATGCCTGCTGTCAGCCATCAATTAAACAGAACAAACCCCACGGTGTAAACTTTGTTAGAAGGTGTTCAACAGGGATTTTAACTTTTGTCTGTATAACTTCAAACTCAAGAGCCAATTCAATTATTTAAATGAAAATAAACAAGAACACCCATTGATTTTCAGAGAATAGGCTGAATTTTCCACATTTACACATACTGCAGGAGTTTAATAATGGGTCCATTCCTCTTGAGTTAAACATTCTTTGCTCCACCACATGGAATTATCTCTATTTTACTCTGGATTCTGCACCTCCTTGCCATCCATCCAATTTCTACATTTTTAAATCCTTCGTGAGTTTAAGAAAAATTTTCATTCTATCTTTTCACAAGGCTATTTATGATCCTCTTTTCATGAAATCACTTGATTCTAATATTTCATGTGCATTATGTGTACTTGTCCATGTGATTCTATGGGACTCTCAGCTCCTATGGTCAAGAAGGTGAGCTGGTTACAAGGGTGAAGCACAGCGGAGACCATCACAGAGTAGATGCTCACTCTTTGCCAGACTGTTGCTCGACTCCTTATGTACATCATATTTTCAAATCAGACAGTTTTGTGAGGGCTTTATTTTGAAAAGGAAAAACAATTTTGCCCAGATTAAATAAAATGTACATCCTATACCTGAACCCTAGGTTACCACCTCCAGCCTTTGCTGTTTGCAGGGCTAAATTTCTAAAATAGAATTTGACCTAATGTCCTAAACACAGTGAACCTTTCCCCAATTAAGGAAAATGAGTAAGGAAAAGAATGTAGCAACTACTTTAGGTTCCTGGCATCTATGAGGGGAAAAAAAATAGAGTTTCTTTGTTTAGAACTAGCAAAAATAATCTCAACTACTGAAACACACACACACACACACACACACACACACACACATATACACACACTACTTGTTGCAAATGTGTTTAGGTTTTTAAAAGCATATAACATATTAATTCAAAGTGGTTCTCTATTTTCTTTAGTTTCAGAATATAATTCTGAGTTCTACACCCTAAATAGAAGCTAAATCTTGAAAATGGTGAGAACTTTTGCCTGATTCCTAATCCTCTCTTTGTATGAGGACTTGGAATGCTCTTAAAGATACAATTAGAAGTTACTACCATAGGGTCATGGTTTGCATATGAGGTGTCCCCCAAAGCTCATGTGTTAGACAATGAAGGGATGTTCCAGGGTGAAATGGTTGGATTGTATGTGTCGCGATGTCATCAGTGGATTAATCCACAGATGTGGATTAACTGGGTGGCAACTGCGCAGGTGAGATGTGGCTGGGGTAGGTGGATCACTGAGGTTTATATTTTGTACTTTGTGAGTAGCGCTCTCTCTTTGCTTCCTGGCTGCCAAGATCTATTTTTCTCCATATGACATTCCATCATAATGTTCTGCCTCACCCTGGACCCAGAACTACATAGTCAGCTGACTGTGAAGTGATCCTCTGAAACTATAAGCCCACAGTTAACTTTTCCTTGTCTAAGTTGTCCTTCTCAGGTCTTTTGGTCATAGTAATGGTACCTAGAAGTGAGCTCATTGCTCTGAATAACCTTACCAAGTAGTTCAGAAGCTTTTGGAGCTAGTTTCTGAGGAGAAGAAGCTTGAGAAGATTAGAGATGCAAGCTGGAAAAGCTTTAGAATGTTATAAGCAGAGTTTATGGGTAATTCTGGTGGGAGCTCAAAGGATGAAAATACCAATAGGACTGTGAACAGTAAAGTCTGGGTTCATAAGCTTTCAGAGGAGGAGGATTCTGTTGAAAATTGGACTAGAGACTATCCAGGTTGTGTTCTGGAAAAGAAGCTCTCTACATTTTTCCTAATCCCTAACACTAAAACTTTCTGTAAGGCTCAATTTAAAGGTGATGGTCTAATCAATCCGGTAGAGGAAGTTCTAAGGCAGCATAACATTCAGGTGGTGGCACAACACCGCTGGTGGCTTTTAGTCAAGTTTACTATGATAATCAGGAGTAGAAAAGTAGAGCAGAAAGATGTGGGGGTGGGGAACTGCAGTATTATAGGAAAAGTGAGACTAATACTGGGGTTAAGGAAGTTCTGGTTGTTAACAAGATTACAGCTATGAAAGAGATGCTATGTACTTTACCCAGAAACAGTAAGAACGATGGCGTAGGGGCATCTCAGGAATTAGCAAGACCACACCCATTTCAGGCTCACAGGTTTAAAATTAAAAATGTTTCAGAAGAAACCCTGGGGTTATCTGCATACACAGGGGGTCCTGTGTGGAAGTTGTCTCCCTATGCTTAGCTGCCTAGGCACTCAGAGACTTGGCTACTGTTGGGAATGAGGGCAGATCTTGGTTTCAGATGCATGGCTCTGGCTTGGCAGGATTACAGATGCTGGAGTTAGAGGAGTCAGGGAGGCCTCCACCAAGATTTCAAAGGAATGCCCAGTAGGTAGGCCAGGTTGGAGTCCCTGGGGCCAGTTATTGAGAGGGTGATGCATGAAGATGTGAGAAGGAAGCCAAAGCTGCAGTGGTAACCCTGAAGATTAAGACATGCCAGCAACGTGGGACTCTGTTGAACAAAGCTCCGGGAATTAAGCAGAAACAAGACAAGAGAGAAACCGCGTGAGCTGCAAGCAGCAAGGCCTTCGGGGTAAGCACTACACACACCCTTGGGAGGGAACATCACAATGCCATGTGCCCCAGATGCTGGACTTGGACCTACAGAACTTATTTGCCCAGCTGAATTTCAGTCTTGCTTTGGTCCCATCCCTCTGTCTCCACCTCTATTTTTCTCTTTTAGAATGGAAATGTTTACTCTGTGCCATTATATATCAGATGTATGTAACTCTCTTTTGATCTTTACTCACACAGTTAAGAGTTTAATCAAGACTATGGAGACCCTTGGAATTGGACTAAATGTATGTTGCATTGTGAGATGGACATGAGCTTTGGGGGGCCAAGGATAGAATATTGTGATTTAGATACACACGTTGTCCCCCAAAAGCTCATGGGTGAGACAATGCAAGAATTTTCAGAGGTGAAATGATTAGATTATGAGAGGTGTAAACTAATCAGTTGATGATTAATCAGGCAATAAGTATAGGCAGGTAGGGTGTGCCTAAAGGAAGCACATCACTGAGGACGCGCCTTGGGGGTTTATATTTTGTCCTTGGTAAGCAAAGTGCTCTCTGGCGTTTGCGACACCAGGGGTGCCTTGTTTGTCTCCACATCCTTCCACCATGCCAGGCCCTGAGCTGCTTTCTTCTATCATGTCCTTTCGACATGATTTTCTACCTCGCCTTGGGCCCAGAGCCCGAGTCTGCTGACATGGACTGAACCTCTTAAAGTATGAGCCAAAACAGATGCTTCTTCCTCTACAGAGTTCTTGTCAGATACATCGCTCATATCAACACAAAAGCAGACTAAAACACTTAGGATACCTTCTGCAGGAAATGCAGAGTGAGAATGAGTCTGGCTGACCTAATAATGATCAGGCAGACAAAGTCAGCAAACCTTGCCGTGTTGCTCAAAGAGGTGCTTTCATTTTTCCAAATTCTCGACTTTCCTTATTACTTCACGGGAGGATTTGTGTTAGGTACTTCCTTGACCTGATCTTGAAAATCAATCATGATACATTACATCACCCAGATCTTCAGAACTATGTTGCTATAAACTTCTACTTCGACTCTACATGGAGAGTATCAATTAAATTATAAGAAAAGTCCAAAGTTGTATTGATCAAATGTTACATAGTGTCGGGGAGGGGAATATTATCTCCAGATAATAGTATGTCCCCTTTCTCCTTCAGGGAGGAGAGTCCACTTTTAATGTTCTATTTGTATTTAACAAAGAAATTAAGGATTCCCCTTTTTACTTTTTCATTAGAAGTTATTTAGATAAACTTTCCCGAGTAACCAGGATTGAGACATTTTATATCAGTTTTCTCAAAGGTCAGGCTCTTGCTGTTGCTTTCTTCCAAGTTATGCATACATTTAAAATCATTTAAAATAACTTAACTTGCTAAAGTTAAGTTTTTCTAGTTCTCTACAATAAACACATTATGCTCAAATCAGAAAATGCCATTTAAAGTAAAGTTACTTCCAAGCACTGTGGTGTATACCTATAATTCCGCTGACTATGGAGGCTGTGGCAAGAGGGTCCAAAGTTGAAGGTGAAACTCAGCAACTTAGATTCTAAGCAACTTAGCAAGATCCTGTCTCAAAATAAAACAAAAGAAAAGAGCTGGGATGAAGCTCAAGGTAAAGCATCCTTGGGTTAAATACGTAGTACCGAAAGAAACAAGAAAGAGAAAGAATGTTTGGTGATCTGGCCTCAGAAAATACCACTCTAGCAGAAATAGTAACTCAGAAATTAAAAAGGATTTTATAGATTGTAAAAAAATAAAAATACATTTGAACTGATGAACTATAAATTTTGGAGTGTACAAATTTTAAAAATTCAAATAATAAAGCACAGTATTGATCTGCAGAAGATCAAATGAATTACTCATCTTGGGTGTAAGGAAAAAAGGGAGACTTGTTTAATGTATTTTAAAAGGCATCATTTGCTGGGCAACAGGTGCTTAAATACCCCTTATAAATGGAGACCTGTTATTGGTCAAACATACACCAACTTTAACGCACTGGAGGAAAGATTTGAAAACCTCCTTAAAATTCTGGACAGTTCTATGTCCTGATAGCTAATATCTCAGCGCCATTTACACCAGGGATAAATGAAGTGACCTGCAGACTACTTGTTTCATGAATGGAGGATATTTAAGAAAAACAAAAATTTCTGGGCTGGGGATGTAACTCAGTGGCACAACAGCTGAATAGCATGCTCCAGGGCTTGTTATGGGTTTCCAGCACTGCAATTAAAAAAAAAATATTTCTGAGTAGTAGCTGGAAGAAATTGTATATTAATTGATCCTCCAAGAGAAAGAATCATGTGCATCTTTACCTCCTGTCATTCATGTGCCCATGCATGTGTGTGTAGGTGCACATGTAGGCATGCACACAGGTGTGATAAAAAACAACACACCCAGCCTGCTGCTTCTTGCTATCCTTTGGAGAACTGAGACTTTTAAATTAGTTCCACTAAATCCAATGGAACTGCAGAAGTCATGTGTGGCTTTCAGGTTTATGGGACCTATGAGTTAATAGATACTAGAATTCAAGGCTTCCTATTTTCTTCTGTTGTATTTATTATAGGAACTTAAGTAACTCATCTAACTGGTATGTGCCCTTGGGTCTGCACAGGTTGGTACCATGCTCAGACAACACAGTAGCAATATTAAATATATTCCATATTAAGTCAAGCATAGGAAGATAAAATAGAAATAGGAGACCTAATCCATATACTTAATGAACTTAGACTCCAACAGAGAATATGCAATGGATCATATTTTTTAAAGAACACTATTAAAAGAACCCTAAATAAGTGAAAATGATAAAGTGTCAACTAACTAAGCACTAAGGAGAAGGAGACAGGAATCCTGAGAGAACTAAAACCCATAATGACCACAGAATTATTGTCTCTAAAAAAGAAATATTCAAAGGAACTTTCAGAAACAAAAGAATTTCTTCAAACATTGGTGCTCATATTTCCAGATACCTTATTTCAAAGTTTGCTTTTCATTTTCAAGTTGTTTGTATTCAATTAATCTAGGAGTAGGGAGGAAAGAGTATAAAGACAATGAACTCGTATATACTATCATCCCAAGTATAATATTTGTCTATTTGATGAATATAACAAACCTCTTGAAAGAATGGCACACTCTGAAACTGTAATAAGTGATTTTTTAAAAACTTTCCTGAGCTTTAAGAAGCATTTAATTATTGTTCTCTGACCATTGACTCTTCCTCCATATTTGGTTCAGAATTCTTATCCTAATGAAATAAATGGAATCATTGGAAATGAATTATTTAGGCAAGCTGCTTCTTCAATGGATTTGCTAAAAAAGTCCCATTAGCTCTTGTTGTAGTTAATGATCCAATCCTAAATCACTCTTGAATTATATAATAATGACTCTTCAATTATATAGAAACGTTACAATTTAAACATTTTAAAACACACCTTACATTGTCTTTGAATCTTGACATTTGTGATTGAATACAATGTCAGTCTGTTTTCTGTCACTGTAACAAAATACCTGAGATGATCAAATTATAAAGAGAAAAGGTTGATTCTGTCTCCCAATTTTGTTATTCCAATTCATGACCAATTAGTCCTGTTGTTCTGGACTTGTGGTGAGGTAGTACATCACGGTGTGGGAACATATTGCAGAGCGAAAACGTTCATGACATAGCCAGGAAAGAAAACAGAGAACTGCTAGAAAGGGTCTAGAGTCTTGCAATTTCCATCCAGGATACACCTTCAGGGACCTAAAGATCTCCACCTAGATCCCACCTCAATAATGATTCTCAACAGTGCCACCCTGGGAAATGTGTTTTTTACACATTCAGGTTCGAAACCATACCAAATACTCTGTTTATCTTTGTGTCCACACATCTTGTAAAGAAGAGTTTAGCATTTTGAATCACACTATGGGAAAATCTAAAGCTTAAGTGTTGTTTTAACTAGTTCACAGGGATAGACTAGAGATGTCATATCCAGTAAAACAACAACAGGATACTGGGTGGAAGCCAAAGCTAAGTCATTTGGATCTGATAAGTTGCATTTACCTTTGCAATCTGAAAATGATGAGTTCAGTGTGATTTACTATGGAGCAGACAAGAAAAGAAAATGGCAATACTGGTTGACACCGTTGGGCATCTACCATGAATTCCCAAGTTGAAATCACCTGTCATGTATATGTCCTCTCTTCTATAAAAAATCTTTTTCTATTATGGATATTCCATAGACCTACACAACAATAAGAATAATCCAATAAATCCTTATGGACTCATCAACCAGTTTCAACAATGACTGTCTTTCTTCCCATCCTGTTCCCACGTGTCCACCTCAAGGAACCAATTAGGCCTTGGCTATGTGCTTTCAGACACAGATTCACTTGAATCTTCTTCTGAATCTTAGAAGTACAAAAACTATTTTTTTGTGACTTTGCCATTTTATTTGTTTATAAAAAGGAAATTTTGTATTTTCTCAGTGGAGGAGAGAACGGCCGTTTTTATTTCTACTCCTGATCACTTATGAAGATCAAGAATCCCGTGATGCCAAATCCCGCCAGAGGGAGGGACTTTTCTCCATTTCCCACTGCTCTGCAGGTCTCACTGGAGACACCAAGTTCCCTGGTGTCTCACACACTATGCAGTTGGGGCAGTCTACACCGGACTACTGTGTTCTCATGTCGAAAGACAAAAGTATATCCAGAGAGCCCTAATTTATGCCCCCATTAAATATTTTTTCTTGATTTTCATTAAAATAAGAAAATCGGTTTTCTCTATTCAGTGGCAGATCAATTTAACTTAAATAAAATTTCTCCTGTAATTCACCCATACTTACTCAAAGGATTAGTGAGCCTCTGTCAGAGCACAGATACTTGTCTGCTCATTAACATTCATGACCAAGAACCCTTCTGGTAGGGCTGGTTTCAGAGTCTGATAGAGCAATACTTAAAAGAAATTGGCTTGTCTGTGAAACAGCTGCTCAGCAAAGCCACCATGCAAGGGAATTGGTGATAATAAGATGATAATATTTCAACTACACCGTGAGCATAACATATTTTAAGTTACTTTGAGGTGTGTGGTAGGGGTCTGAGAATTAGAAAAAGATTGGTAATATATCACAGAAGCCATGAAGCAGTTGATTAGCAGTGTACATCCTTAAGTTTGAGAGATCTGCCAAAGTCTGAGGGGGGATAAAGAAAGGGGGAAGGAAGGAAAAGGGAGGAGGGAGGAAGGAAGAGAGAAAGGAGGACAGATTCCACCTGTACAGAGATCTGGGTTCTTTGTGCACTGCGAAGAAAAGGCCCAGTTCGTATGGATCATCTCCCTCAGCATGGTGCAAACAAGGCATTTGTGATTTATAAACCCACCCACCAGCTCTGTCAAAGCCAAATCCCTCATCAGCTGACTTTCATTTTGGAAGTCCTACCTTTAGCAAGATCTGGCAGATTGCTTTCCAGTGCCAGTGAGACAATTTCTCTAATTTCTAAAACACACCTCAGAATGTTCTGGATTCAAGAAGACCGTCTTTCACACAAAATGTCTGTGACTGCAATGGAAGCCTATGTATTCACTTGATTGCTTCCTACCACGATTAACATTGAACCCCTCATGAAATGGCAATATTATGTCTGCTAATTCTTGCAATGACACCACGGCAGTATGTTGTGTGTTGGTGTGTAGGTGTGAGTGCTCCTCTGTGTGTGTGTGTGGTTATGCCTGTGTACATCACTGTTAGGATAAGACAGGTAGTGGTGTAATAGTTGTGCCTAACTGCACTTGATTGAGAGAATACTTATTGGTCTGGAATTCCTGGGAAATCCACTAAAAAAAACAAAGTGGTGAGGAAAACATTGGATGGGAGTCACAAAGATGCTCAGGTGAGAACTATAGTAGATTAGACCATGGAAATATCTACCCTCTCCTCCATCTCCACCTCTGTGAAGTAGTATAATCTCCTCCCCTACTAACGTCAAGAAGGACCATGAGATTTGGTTTGGTCACTGAGAACTGGGAAGACAGAGTGTCAGTTCTTCATGCCTTAAGGGGCTTCCTGACTCCACCTGTCTGGCATGAGAGTCTACAAGCTCTACCAAGAGAAGAACACAGCCAAGCTAGAATGCTACTCCCAAAAGAATAGGAGATATCTAGAGTGGCTCAGATCAAATCTGTCATTTAGAGTCAAACGTACCTTAGCACAGCCAAACCAAAGATTAAAGAAGAACAATGCTTCTGACTTAGGCTCTACAATTGTAGTTTGTTCTCCACAACACAACAGCAGACGGAAAAGAGGAATATGAAATCTTTGCAAAATATCTACATCATAGGTATTTGAAAATTATCAAAAACTAAAACCTTTGGAAGTAAATCGATATTAACTATGTTAATATGTCCTAAGGGCTCTGTAGATACGCATACAAAATCTGTGGAGCCTCTGTCTCCTCCTGCCACCACTTTAATGACCACAATGTTAACACATTCTTTACGGGGTACGAGATTGCCAGCTTTTCAAAAATCCTGTGATTTCTCTAAACAGAATTCTCACTACCTCCTCTGTTTCCAGTGGATTTCTTCTTTAGCACACAGTCAATTCTGCCTTCTTTAGTGTTTGTCTTCTGTTTATGTCTCCCTCAAAAGGTAAACTCCTTGAGAGGCCAGGACCATATTTTAGTCACCGCTAGTCATCTTTTTATCTGCTGCACAATTACCCAAGTGCCTTCTACCAATGGGGATCTAAAAAATAGGTTTTCAAATGGAAACACAAAAGCACATGCACAGGTACACAAAACGTCACCCATGTGACAAGAAATGTGGAGGATTCTACCACCATATGGAAAAGTACTTAGGATTTTTTTTTCTTTTTCATATAAGTGCATTCTCTGAGAAAATTAGGCTATATTTTAAAGAAGTCATTACATTATTGTCATCTCTACAGTATATAGATGAGAAATGATATTTAAAAAGAAAACACAAGCAGATTTGCAGCATAAAAATATTATGCTTCTGTATATAAATTATTTTCACATTCAGTGCAATGGGTATTCAGAGGTGTTACAACAGAACAAGTTCTTCATGAAGATGGAAATTACTGTTCATTTTTCTAAAATTTGCTTTTAAAAATGTACTTGCTGCCAAAATCTCTGGACAAATGTATATCATTAAAATACATAAATAAAAACCAGGAAGAAAAGAAAAATAGTAAGATGAAGAAGAACATACTAAACACAAAACCTCATATGGAGTTCCGAATGTGAATAAATTTCCACTCAAATCAATCTAAAGGAAAATAAAATAACAAAAATAAAATATCCATTCAAGCAAATATCCCTGTCTCTGAATAATCCATATTCCACAGGCATGCTTAGAGAACAGAGTGCTAGCCTCTAAATCAAGATAGAAAACATTATGTCTTGAGAGGTAGAGAGAATAAACAATGGGCCTTCATTGATTCAATAACCTTTTTTTTTTTTTTTTTTGCATTCCCTTTAATTTAGGCACAGCTTCCCAATCAACATTCTTTCCACCTTTTCTCAAATGTGGCTGGATTCCTGACCCACCAATATCACTATTGCCTTGTTAAAGAAATATCAATCATTTTCACCAGTGTCCACCCAAAATAAAAGTTGAGTTAGAATTTCAACCAAACATTGATTTCCTATAACATTACTATTTATAAGACGGATGTACGTATCAGGTTACACTCTTGGCTCCCTTGTTCTTGATGGAAATTGGCAAGTCATTCTCCCTTTCCAAGCTCCAGGCCCCTTGGGGGCTTGTGCTATATTTAGGTGAGCAATTTTCTTTTTTAAGGATTAAAAACATCTCCTTCCACTTTTCTCTGACGGTCATTTCCACTTCCTTCCCACAAAAACTGGGACAGGACAGGCGGGGGAGATAGATGGATGGCTGGTTGACCGTGAACTGCCAGCCCAAGTGAGCACTAGGAAGCACTGGGGAGATTATGGGGTAGAGGAGGCTGAGAGCAAGGATCCTGCTGTGCTGGGTCTGGGGCAGGACCCTGACCCTCCCGCTTGGTATTTGTGTGACCGCCTTACAATCTCCCCGTGAGAAATAGGGTTAGCTTCTTCAAGACTGAGGATCTGGGCCAGGTGTTTTCTCTTCTTACTCTCACTATCAGTATAGCAGTTCTCCCTGTCCTGGGATCCTAACAAAGCACTTAGGAGCATGACAGCAGTAGGCATTGAAACAGGAATGCCAATTTGACAGGTCCCTAAAGACACAATTCTAGTTAAAAGAGTGGGTGCCCAACACGACCTTCCCTTTGTCTGCCTTTTAATGTGACTTCCTGCATCTGTTTTTGGATTTGTGGGTTTCTAAGGTATGTGGCAGAGGGGAAAGGTGAGAAGTGAGGGGACAAAGATGTGGTCACTCTACTGGCTGCACCGGGCTGGCTTTTTGTCCAGGACACTAGACCCTGTGAAGCAAAACAAAAACGGGGCTCAGCTACAAATCATGTTGAGAACACCCCTGTAAAGTGCTGAGGGAACTTTGTAGTGACCCCAGACAAAGGGGGGAGGGGCTTATGGGGGTGACTGATAAAAAGCCAGGTAGGCATTTGGCCAGAGAAAGGAGAAAACAAAATTCCACAGGACACTGGGAGAAGCACCGGTGCCAAGAACATAACCCTCTATTTTATATATACTCTAGATAAAATTTCAATTTTATCCTCATAGACAGGGGGGAAAAAAACCAGGTACCCAGTGATAAGAAAATGTTCTACCAAAGAATGAAATTTATGCCAGTGACACAATATACTTTTTCAATTGTCCATCGGCTGAAAATGTTACTCTCAGTGGGACTGCAAAGCAAAGCTTGGTGATTTCGGAAAAGTTGAGGAAGAGTTCCTATGAATTCAGGTTTACATGCCCACCTTCCAATAATTATTGGCAAATGTACACAGTGGTATCTTCTAAATAAATCTTATGATAAATCTTACCCAAAATATTAATTAAATACTGGGAAAAATATGACCATGAGAAGCAGGTGGTTTTATGTTAAGCATATTAGAATCTCAAATTTTAAGAGAGAATCATGTCTGCCAGAAACCAAAAAGTTAAATGGAATCAAGACATTGTAATATAATAAGGAAAACAACAACCGGAGACTAATTATCCCAGTGATTGGATTTAACCTCTTTGGATGTACCATGGACTGACTCACACACATCAGGGAAGTGGAAATTGTTGTTGTACTTAATGAAAGTAGGAAGGAAAGTCAGTGCCTCATGATTTTAAATGAAGCAGTAGTTTCTGTTGTCTTCACAGTAGTACCTTAGAGCCCACAAAGATGTGCAAAATGCAAATGACAGACGTGTCTCTCTGAGAAAGTGGCACCTGAGGCAGAACCTCAAACAGAACATTCTGCATAAAGAGACTCCAGTAATAATGCAAAATGACTCACTGTGGAAGTTACTAATAAGGAACTCAAAGTCCTTTACAGGAACATTGGCTTCATGTGAGAAAATGAAATTCAGAAGGTAACATTCTCCAAGTCATCCTAGACAGTTCTTCTGTACTCATGAGAACTGAAACTCATCAATAAATGCCAGGAAAAAGGGTTTTTGTAAAAAGACAATGGAGGGGCTGGAGATGTACAAGGTCCTGGGTTCTATTCCCTGGACTGGGAAAAAAAAAAGGCAGAAAATACTATGATGACTTTTTAAATTGAGGATGATAATGATAATATTGTTAAGAATGGGCTCTAAGAGATGAAAACAATCATTTTTAAATTTTTTTTTGTAAAGTCTGGATGAAATTTTGCCAAGGGGGGGAAAAAATCTTAACTTCTCCCTCATGGCAGCCTAATCCAACTGTTGCTAAAGAATTCATCACCCCCCGTGTCACATCTAATCTGAGCAAAATCAATGTCCTGTCAAACTGATTGACATCACACCCTTAAGCACACTAGAACAATTTAAAACACACCTGGGAGAGAGAGAGAGAGAGAGAGAGAGAGAGAGAGAGAGAGAGAGAGAGAGAGAGACTTCTTTAATAAAACAAAGACAAAGACAAATGAGATCTGGGATTAAATTGTGTAGACCCAAAGATATTAAAAGCTACTCATGATAATCTCAGAAGTATGTGGTTCAGTCTTGTTGAATAGCTTTACTTATCAAAAAAAAAAAAAAAAAAAAAACCTCTCGCCACAAAACTACATAACATTTAATATTTTTCTTAAAAAGAAATATGTATGATCAACTGTGAATACTGCCCTTGATTTATTTTAGCATCACCGGGAGCAGAACTTTGGAAAGGCACTATGTTTTCCAACGACATAGATAAAAATCAGTAACAGCAGATCCCTTCACCTGGTTTTGTAACAAATAACTAGATGTCTCAATTTGCCTCAATTTGAAATGATAGATTGTCGTCCCCGAAACACAGAGTCCCCGAATGCCACTAGATTTGTAATCTGTCAGTCAAGGGCAACCTCTTTTTACTCCCCAGTTGTATTTGAGGGAAGAACCTGCATTGCATGGCTGCTAAATAAGGAATTATTTTCGTATATACCCCCAGAAAAAGTTATAAACAGAGCAAGAGAAAAAGAAGGAATATGAAGACATTGAAACATACTTGCAGAAAAGATGAAGTCCTAGTCACGTACATGGAAAATATCATATCACCATGAGAACCGAAAACACGGGTGACCAAGTCTTTTCTAACTTGGAGGATTAATTTGAAAGAAATCAGTGTCACAATAGTAGTTTAAAGCAGCAATGAAGTAGAACATTTGTCCTACTACACAGAAAAGACTTTGTAAGCTTTCCCAAGATGGCTATGCTGTACATAACTGAACAGGGTAAAGAAAATGAGCAGTAGCTCTTTTGCCCTAGGGCAATGTGACATGTTGGAGGGGACATAAGGCAGGCTTGCCACCGTTCACAAGCCTGGTCTACAATCATAGAAAGGTACATTCACTTTTTTGAGCCCTAAAAAACTGCACCATCCAAAAATATTTAACCTTATTGTTATCATTATTAACATTGCTTTTAAAAATCAGATTGCATTGGATTACTTCTCTGAGGCTCTGATGAGAAAATTCGGTGCTGAAACTCAGTAATAATTGCTTTTGGTTTTTGTGCTTTCGAATCCAAAAATATTTATGAAACCAATAGAACAAAGAAATGAAGTAGATTGTGTATAAACAGGAATGCGAAGGAAGATCTAAATCTTATGTAGAATGTGTCATGAGTACCAGGTAAGATGTGTTATCACAACAGCAAACTCTAAAATAAAGGAGTCCGTGTCACTGGCAGCTAAGATGAGTCTGTCCTCTTAGAAGGGATGTTATATATCAAGTAATCTTAACTGACACAATTTTTAAAAAAATTAATATCCCCATATGAAAGTAGAAGACAAGCCCCAGTGACAAAACCTGGTTTAGAATCACCCTAAAAATGAAAAGTTGAGCTAAATCTTTCAGAATAAATTTTATAGGCAAAGCACAAATGCAAAATGGCTTTTGGGTAAATCAGATTTTTTCCAAATTCTATTGTAAAAAATCACACACTGTCAAAAAAGTTCATGCTTTTTCTAAAAATAGACAATACTATAAATGTTTAAGAGGGAATGAAAATCTCCTTCAAAAAAAAGCTTTTCATAAAACAGCATGATTCCCAAACCGTTTCACCTACCATCAAACTTCTTGTGCCTCGACACGAAAGTGGTCCGCACAAAATGGCTGGTCTCTTCCACGAGGTTCTCAAATTCTAGTTTGCTCTGCTGACTCAGCTTGTCTTCCATTTCTGTGGTGCAGCACGTGTATTCCTGAGGACAGATTCTTAAGTGTTCCCCTGCAATGAGAAGCATGAAAACATGAGTATGGAATGGCAAGGTTTTCTAGCAGATTCTGGAGATTTCGCATCTCTAACAGTTTGCTGAACCCTGGGATACCTCTCCCTTCTACTCCCCTACCCATGGACCCATGGGCAGGAGCTCTCTCTGGGCCTCAGCATATCTGGAAACCCATTCCAAACACCTGAAGGACTTCAGTTGAACCTGGAGTTAGTTTCTGCACCCCACCATCATCATATAGGCAAAGGTGCCTTAAAACCCTCAAAACACCATGGCTTTTTTCCCACTTTTACTTGAAATGTACCAGGCAACACCAGATAACAAGATATATCACAGTCTTAAGGGTGTTTGTCTTTGGAAATCACATCAAGGCAAAGGCACTGGGTTCCATCACATCAGAGGGTGAGAGCCTGTGGTAAGAGCTTCCTGTTATCTCTGCCAATCAGACTGTGGAAACAAATGAGCTCTTCACCAGGTGAAATCGACACGTGTTTTTAATGGCAGGTCTCCTGTAAACCACACATTCTTTAGCTGACATTTCTTGTCAGAGAGAAAATGTTCTCTTGGAAGGAGGAAGCCATTGAGGGGTTTAATTAGTGTTTATGCCATATGAAAATGTAGAATAAAAGGGAATGAAATATTTAATGCAGCCAATTTATCTCTTGATCTATCAGGCCACTTCTTTTGATAATATTGCTTTCTTTGGTGCTATTTGCAAATAAAAGCCAATCCTTTACTTCATAAAATTAAAACAGTCTGTTGTTGCATGAGATGTGAGTTTCCAATTGATGTAGCTCAGTTTATGTCAAAAATGTTTACCAAGGCCTCTGGAGTAAAGAAAAAAACCCAGTCAATGCCTTGCTAAATAAAATTTAAAAATGACCCCTGAGATTAAAGTCATTGTAGGGTGTTGAAAACCAAATGAACAATTAAAGATCAGTTTCTTTAAATGGTCTTTAATACAGATCTTTAATAAAGATCAACAGATATTTGATGCTGTGGTTAAAATTTATTTATAACATTTAACAGTATATATGAAAGAGTGCCCAGCTTGCATGAGACCGTATGTTCAATTCCTACTATAGTTAAAAGAAAAAAAGAATGTTTTATAGCTTTCTGTGAAATACAAAGTGTCTCATGGTTCTTCACATTGTTTGGTACTAAATGCCAGTTTTAAAAACCTGAAGATAAAACATGTTCTTTGTTAAAGTTTGTTTAAAGAAAAATGAACTTTATTAAAGATCTATTAATTCCTAGGTCCTTGATCCACTTTGAGTTGAGTTTTGTGCATGGTGAGAGATTCAGGTTTAAATTCATTTTCTTGTATATGGATTTCCAGTTTTCTCAGCACCATTTGTTGAACAGGCTATCTTTCCTCCAATGTATGTTTTTGTCATCTTTCTCTAATATAAAATAACTGTAATTATGTAGGTTAGTCTCTGTGTCCTCTATTCTGTACCATTGGTCTACCAGTCTATTTTGGTGCCAATACCATGCTGTTTTGTTACTGCAAAAGTAGGCCCAAATAGCCATCATATTGGATTGGGCCCCTACTAGCTTAATAAGACTCCTATAGTGCAAGAATTAAAATCAAGAATGAATAAATGGGATGGATTCAAACTAAAAAGTTTCATCTCAGCAAAAGAAACAATCAGTGAGGTAAACAGAGAGCCTACAGCTTGGGAGCAAATCTTTACCACTTGCACATCAGATAGAGCACTAAACTTTACGGTATATAAAGAACTCAAAAAGCTAAACACCAAAAAACCAAATAACCCAATCAATAAATGGGCCAAGGAACTGAACAGACAATTCACAGATGATATACAATCAATCAACAAATATATAAGAAAAGTTCAATGTCTCTATCAATTAGAGAAATGCAAATCAAAACTACTCTAAGATCTCATTGCACTCCAGTCAGAATGGCAGTTATCAAGAATACATGCAACAGTAAGTGTTGGTGAGGATGTGGGGGAAAAGCCACACTTACACATTGTTGCTGGGACTGCAAAATGGTGCAGTCAATATGGAAAGCAGTATGGAGATTCCTTGGATAACTGGGAATAAAACCACCTTTTGACCCAGCTATCCACTCCTCGGTCTATACACAAAGGACTTAAAAAATAGCCTACTGCAGGGACACAGCCACATCAATGTTTATCGCAGCATGATTCACAATAGCTAAAGGGTAGAACCAACCTAGATGTCCTTCAGTAGATGAATGGATAAAGAAATGTGGCATATATACACAGTGGAATATTACTCAGCAATAAGAGAATAAAATCATGGCATTTTCAGGTAAATGGAGGGAGTTAGAGAAGATAATGCTAAGTGAAGTTAGCCAATCCCCCAAAACCAAATGCTGAATGTTTTCTCTGACATAAGGAGGCTGATTCATAGTGGGGTAGGGAGGTGGAGCATGGCAGGATTAGAAGAACTCTAGATAGGGCAGAGGGTTGGGAGGGTAAGGGAGGAGGAATGGGGATAAAAATTCTTTCTAAGAATCTCTGACTGAGACATCCATTGTTCCCTTGGTTGGATTGTGGCTCCTCCTATGAGTGATAGCCAAACTTGTTCAGCATTGTTATGCTCCTATCATCTTTGACTTTGACAATACCAAAACTAAGAGGATAGAACAATGTAAAGTGTGAAATTCTCCCCCCCACCCCCAAATTTTGATACTTACATCCCACTGAGAAGCCTGGCTTGAGAGCTTAAGACACCAGGCAGGAGTGATTTTTTCAAAACCAAATGGTCCATGCATCACTAATTTACTTTTCCTAACTATTAAGCCTAACTGATGAGGATAAAACAAACCCATGCACAAAATCTCTCACTGTTCTAATGATTTTGTCATTCATAAATTCCCTCCTATTAAAAAAGAATATTATAATAAAGATCTGATCATGATCTGATTTTTTTTTCATCTCTGAGTACATTGGAAATAGGATATTCAGCAGAAGGACCCTTCATAGAGAAGACAGCTGATAAGGACAGTGCATGAAGTGAGAATATTTTCCAAAGCAAACATACTTTCTTCAGTGGAACACCCATACTGGATTTGTGTACATCACTTGGATAGCAGGTGATTTTCTCGTTCTTTCAACACTACTTTGGTCAGTGTTTTTTGTTTTGTTTTTTTCCCCCATGGACATCAGTTAATTCCTTTTTTCCTTCTTAACAGTATAGAGGAAGCCTCCTTGTTTCTTTGCCTGGTTATGTGAACAATTCAAGAATTTCAGGAAGCAAAAACTGATTTTAACTTAGAATCATTTATCACCTAGGGCACATGACCACTATGTCAATCAGTGTTCTCAGATGAAATCATTCCCCTATCCCTGCAATTCCTGTCTCTATGCTCGTCTATCTGTATCTCTAGTTTTCTTTCTATCAGGGTCCCAATAAAAAGAAAAAGAAATGAGAGCATTTCCATTTCTGTAAACAAGAAATTATTGCATTGAGTTGGTAAGGCAGCCACTTAATACTCTTTCATGAACCAACACCTCTACACACACACACACACACAGCCCATGAAATAATTTTGGTGTAAATATGTCCCACTAGGAATAAGCATCTTACTTCTATTTGACATAAAATACTGGTATTCTTATAGTGATAAGAGATTATAATGGCTCTTATCAGACATAATCTCATAAATGTAAATCCATGGGGTTTCTTCCACAAATATCCCAAACAGAACTGCTCCCTCGGGGCAATAAAAAATATCATTTTATTTTGCTCAGTTTTTCTGCAAAAGCTCTAGCTCCACTGTAATAATTTAGAAGCAGAACACAGTGCTGATACGCTAGATCTTGCGAAATGGACATTTTATGAGTGTATAATAGAGTAGGCAATGGAGGAAGGGGATTTAGAAAATGGTTAAAAAAGGTCAGAGAATGGAGCATGCTGCGAAGTTGTTGATACTAAAGATCCACTGAATGTGGCCAGAGATTTGAGATTGTCGACCGACCTCTAATAGCTATGTAATTAGGCTTTGAGCTATTATCTGCCAAACACATAGGCCTAATCTAGAGGGTAGAATGACATGGATTTGAGCATGTTTTCCATTCCTAGACACTGACTACTTAGAAGAAAAACTTAAAACATCTAGATACCAGGATTACTCTGTCAGCTTAAGAAAGAATCAGGTACAGAGCTGCTCTAAATTTTTTTCATCTAAATCCACATCCATGTCCATAAAGGCTGGTTATTCTTTAACCTGCAAGAAGCTCTCTGTCCAGAAAGTACAGAACATCTGTCATTGTAGCTGTCACTTAACAAATCTATAATCTTGCTTCCTCTTTCATTCATTATTAAATCATTCCTCACTTTTGAAGATTTCTTTATACTTTACTTTTTATTATATTATTTAAGTATTTTAATGCCACAATAGTCCTATTTCCAAATATTGAAGTTCTTTATTTTAATATTTCTAGTATGACAAGTGACATCCATATTAAGTCCACTAATGAGAGCTAAAATCAGAAGTTCTGTGATTTGCCCTTTCTATTTCAAGCTATGTGATGTTAAGAGTGAGTTGGTTAATATCTCAATTGCTCTCCTGTAAAAATGGAATTAATGATATCAGATTATGGGATAAATCAGGGAAAAGGTTTAGCCTAGTGCCTAGAAAATATTAACTATAGCAGATATTCTAATTATTAACTATAGCAGATATTCTAATTCTAATTCTATTGTCAAATATGAGATTAGAAAGCAAAATGAAAAACAGATTGAAGTATTGACTAAAAATTGTTCATTTATAATGATGTCAAATGTTATACTTTACCATTAGAAAATTCTAATAGTAACCAATTGAACCAAACTCCACTTTTAAAAAACACAAAAAATGAATAGATAAGAAGTATCAATTTCTCCAGGAAAAAAAAAAATGTGTCTCCTCTAATATCTCATTAATACTCAAATTAGTAAGTATTTGATGCCAACAAAAAATAATTCCTGGCACATGTATGCTTCCTTAATTCTTTTCAAAAATTTTAGTGAACAAATAAATATGTGTGATTTGTGCAAGAGACTTTTCAGTATCTCAAAATTTTGCCATATACAGATGTTAAATTCACAAGCACTGTCCATCTACTGGAAGGTCTATGGTCTCTCCATGTAATGACAAAGGGGCATCAAGGTTTAGCTGGATCACAAAATGAACATCACATTGCATGTCTTAATGTCTCCAAGCTCTGCAACAGCAAACTTGTGAAAACTTCCTGGGAGGGAAAGATGGACAGATGTTGGGGGAAATGGAAGCATCTTCAGCAATTTCACACTGAAAAGTCTGAACTGGCTTCATTCAATATTATTAGTCCTTCAGAGAAGCTGATTTTGGGGGTGAAGATAAATCCAGAAAAAGGTGTGATCAGAATGAGCAAAGGAGAAGGAAGACGAGGGCAGATACAGGCCAGGCAGGAGTCAGAAAAGCCTTCCTTTCATTTCATGACATCTGACCTTGGAACATTTTGGATACATTTTGGGGTGGAAGGGGTGCTGCTAAGGTATCAAGGTGCAGCTCTTCCTTTTTGCTAATCGGAGGCTGTTCCAGTTCTCCCAAACAACCTAATGATTCTGAATGCTTGGAGGATTAGTAAGACTCATTTTGGGGTCTGCAAAGCATGGCCTCTGGGCCAAATCTCTTTCACTCCCTGCTTTTGTGGAACCTGTGAGGAGTGGTTAGAAAACAAAACCCAAAGAATAATATTCTGCACCAGAAAAAAGTTCAAATTCAAGCGTCCATAAATAAAGTTTCATCATGACTGTCATACTCCTTCTCTTGTACGCTTTCTTTGACTGCATTAGTATCAGAGCAGAACAAACATGGTTACAACAGAGGCCACATGGCCTGCAATGCCTGCCAGCCATATTTAACTTCTGCAATTACACTTGGAGCCACTTCACTACGTGAAGAAACTGGCTCTTCCCAGTCCTGTTCCAATTTCTCTAAATAGCAAGAATATAAAATTTTCTCAGCTTGAATACTTCCCCAAACTAAAAAGTATTAGATATGATAATGAGATGATTTTTTTTTTGAAAGTACCAGGGATTGAACCCAGCAGTGTTTAACCACTGAGCCATATCCAGCCCTCCTTTTAAAATTTTTCATTTTGAGACAGGGTTTCGCTAAGTTGCCTAGGGTTTTGCCAAATTGCTGAAGCTGGCTTTGAACTTGTGATCCTCCTGCCTTAACCTCCTGAGCTGCTGGCATTACAGGCATGCACCACTGCACCCAGTGCCTTAGGTTCTTTAAATAAATCAAATAAATAATTAAATGTAACATTTAGCTCAACTGAGGAGGAGGCAGATGTGTCAAAGACCACTAACAACATGGAAGATCAGGATAAGAGACCTTGAATGCAGGAAGGTGTGGAATTAACAAATGATGCTCACTGTATCTTTATTCATCAAACAGTGATTGGCAGCTTCTAGGTGCAAATCATTATGACAAGCTGAAACCCAGCAAGACCAGACAGGGGGTTATGTGAAGTGGATTATGCAGGCTGACATTTCTTAGGGCACCTGAAGTTAATACCAGTGAATTCCCTGTGTCCTGGCATTTTTAAAGGGCTCTCCTCCAGCTTTAAAGTAAATAAGGGAAATGCAGGTGTAGAAGAAGGGGTTCCACCAGGAGCTCAGAGACTATAAAATGTCTTCTGTTTCCCAAGAAAGAAGAGATAGGGCTGTTTCTCCATGTGCCCCCTTCAATTAGGTGTCACTCTTCACGGCATCATGTCCCAAATGCCTGCCCAGATGTTCATTTTCACTCCAAGATGCTGTGGTGACAGCAGAAATGTGATCCCTCCAGATCCCACTCCCTCTAGAGATGGCTCTGGGTCTGAGAGCAGCCAGGAATAGGCTTGGTGACTGGCACGGTAGTCGAGAGCAGCAGACAGGAGAACCTCATTAACCAGCCTGTGCAGGTCTGCTTCCACAACCTCTCTGCCCTCAGAGGTGACACCCGCGATCTCAGAATGAGCACTCCACACAAACGCACAAACAAGCAGAAACCAAAGTGCCCCAAATGAGTGACACTACACAGACCACCAGTAAACCAAACTCTTGGTTTATACAGAGCTTTGGAGTATGGAGAGAAATGACTAGCCTTGCCCTTCCCCAGAGGTGGAAAGGAAATAAAGCACTAAAAAGTGAAAAGAAGATGGCAAGATTTAACAGAGAGCTTCAATTCCTAACCCTCCAAATTCAATCGGATCAAAGTGCACTCTTGGTTTTTAGATTTCTTCAGACTGTGCAGTCTGTGTCAAAGTGTTCTGTGTTTGAACTACTGAAATCCGCATAGTTGATGTGCATATCTGCTACCAGCCTCAGAGTTTTCCCATCATTTGATATGATTCCTCAAACAGCTAGTCAGTTTCTTTATGTGGTGCTAAAAAAATCTGACTGGAGCAAACCATGTAAGGAAAGAGGTGAAGAGAAGCAAAATAGTCTAGAATAAGTTAACGTTTAGTTAGCATTTATGATAGCTCTGACAATTTAAATTGAAACTAATAGACCTAGATAGTCTTTAGTCTTATAAGGCTCCTATGCAAGCTGATCAGAATTGAATGAACACACACACAAATAGGATTTTTAAAAGTAGATTCCAGTTCATTTCTTTTGAGTTCAAATTTTACAACCTTCCAAGTACTTTTTCAACATTTTTAAGCACTAAGAGTTCTTATAAATGATCCTGTCATATTTGTAAGGGCCACTCTTGTTTAGTGAAGTCAGTCAGTGTTATAATGAGAAATGTTCAAACTTTCACACAAATCTGAGAAGATTCAATTAACATTCTATTTCACTGAGTCTTATCATTCGAACCATCTACGTTAGCATCATTCTTTGATTCTGTCAATTTCCTGAGAAAAACTTTAAATGTGAATTCTTGTATTTCTAAATTTTTTTTCCGGAATTTTGCAAAAATAACTATTTTTAACAATTAACCCAAAAGTTAATTGTTAAAATCAGTCCCCACCATTTCGGGAGAATTTTGAATAAGCCACTCTGAATGATATAGATATAGTGTTTCTGATCCTCACCAGTTGGTGACCTTTAGTATTTCAGAGCAGCTGACCATTTGGGGGTGAAGATAAATCCAGAAAAAGGTGTGATCAGAATGAGCAAAGGAGAAGGAAGACGAGGGCAGGTACGGGCCAGGCAGGAGTCAGAAAAGCCTTCCTTTCATTTCATGACATCTGACCTTGGCTCTGACATGTTGTGAAATTTTTTAACTTATAAATTATTCAATCAGTTAAATAGAGGATTTTTCCATGTCATAAATACATATAACTTATTAATTTATATAATTAAAACTTTCAGACTTTTGAAAGCACTACTTTAAAAGGAATTTGCCTGTATAGCTACAACCTCTTTGACAGACAGACACACATCCATTCACACAACCCAAATTGTTTTCCAGAATTAACTAAAAAATATGAATAGAAGGAGCCCATAAGACAATTTTAATTGTTGCAACTTTTATTACTCTCTGTAGGAAAGAGTCCAGAAAAATTGTGGTTCTACATCACAGGAACAATAACAAGTCATAACAAGAATGGGATTCCATGATTCAAAGTATGCAACAAATTCTCCTTGTAACCACTCTAATCAGAGACAAGGATCACAGGGCATAGCAAAATGTGGGGTGTCATGGGACATCTTCAAGTTTCAAAGGATATTTGGCACCTGCAGGAAACTGCAAAAAAAGTACATGCTGAAGGTAGTTCATAATCCCAACATCAAATTTAGTATACTCCTTCCAATGGTTTTAGCAAAGCACTATTTTTCTTTAATTTCCATATCATAAATAGCATATGAAAAGTGTCATGGAGCAGGGAATGAGGGTGGTAGTGTCCAGTATGATTCTAGGGTTTGTGAATTTTATATTCTACTTATGAGTAAATAATTGTGAGCAATTTTTTTTAAAAAATTAAAATGTATATGTACTATTTATTTCAAATGATTACTAAGGTCTTTAGGGTATAAAAATTTAATTGTTTGACCTTAATAAATAAAAAGGTTAATATTTCTTCTGACCTAGGGTGCCATAGAAAAATGTTGAATGAACAATAATAATTCTGTGCCAATGTAGTTAGGCTATTCTACCTAGGAATTTGATCAAACCTATGTAAGAGTTTCTGTGAATGTATTTTGTAGATATGTTTAGTATCTATAATGAGTTGATTTTAAGGAAAGGCAATAATCCTCAATGATGTGCATAGGCTTCACCCAATCAGCTGAAAGACGCTATACACAAAAACTGTGTATTCTTCAGAAGAAAGTCTTCCTTAAGCTTACATCACATGAGGCAATTCCTCAAAATAAACCTCTTCCTTCTCACTCTTTTATCTACCTACATGTGTATTTATATATGTGTATACAAATGTATGCACAGGAATGTAAATGTGTATATTTATATGCAGCTGGTTCTGCCTCTCTGAAGAACTCTGACTGATACACACAGGATTCCATGAACATAATGTTTGGGAAACTCTGGGCTAGTTCTTTCTCATTATGTTTACAATGGCACTCGTCTGAATTACCTAGATTACTGGTTTGAACCAAAGTTTTCGATTGTTACTTGTTATTTTTCTTTTTCTTTCCGTGCTAATTGACAACAGTATCTGAGATGCTATAACTGGAGTCAGTGTTGTATTAGCAAATATTCAACAATAAGCTCTCTAGGCTGATTTTTTTTGGGGGTGGTGGTGCTTCATTTAAAAAAGATATAGGTTCCAATATAATTTCTCAATAATACCAATTTCCACAGTATAAATATTTCCAATGTGGCTGATTTTTAGCAACCAAGATGATATTACCAGATGGGCAGAGACGTACCATAAAATCCATTATGAAGCATTTCCACCATTCAGATATAACAGGCCTCAAGAGTATAACAATAAAATAATAAAAAAGTGATAAGTATTTGGTACTCCTTACCTTTGTTTTATTAATTTATTTAATGGTATTTTTGTACAATTTAATTTTTAATAATGAGTTTGCTCAGTAAAAGATTCACAAAATTCCTGATAATTGAAAAGCTAATTCTTAAAAGCCACGATGTGCCAGATTTAGCATGGAACTACATGGAGATAAAAGTAATATATATTATTTATTGGTTTCTTTCTCCTAGTTAAGTTCTGAATCCAATAGAAACGCCCCTCGACCACCATATCTGCCATTTCCAAAATCCACATAGAGATCTATGGGTCAAATACCTATTTGTCTCAAAGGGAAAATTGTTTCCTCACAGTCGTTTCTGATTGCCAGCATACAGTAAAGAATTCCCTGGAGAGAGATGGGGTAGTGTGGAATAGGGTAGTTATTTAAGAAAGGGTGGAGAATGGGGACCATGCTCTAGTGTGCACAGAATGGCACCACCAGTCACAGTGGGATCATCCTCATGGCAAGGTGAATCAAGGTGACCGAGCCAGGTTTTGCAATTTTCAGTCCCAGGCTGTTGTAGTTACTATTGCAAGACACAGAACCACAGTTGAAATAAAAGCTGTTACTCTATGCTACTGTTATAAGTGATCTGAGGTTCTTTATTCCATAACCATCTGCTGCTACTGCTTCTATCATACCCCAAATGGGTAATTATGAACCCTGCTTGACTCACCTTTTCAGTGCTCACTGCTTTGGCTAAGTCTTGGCTGAGGTTCTACCACAAAAATTGAATGGAATACATCTAATTCTTCTCAGTTTCATCATTCATTCATTTCTTCAGTTACCACTCGGTAACATACAAGTAATGAATTGGGTACTATGTTGGATGCTAAGGGTAAGGAAACTCTGTAATGCAAAATATCTGAGCCCATCATGAAAAGTCCCTACAGATGAACACAAGCTCTATATGACCATCCACCTTTGGATATCCACATACATCCCAGAGATTGATGCCCCTAATAAGGGCAATGTTAATTATAGGGGATCTTTGATTAACTTTTCCTACTTGATTTCTAGTCAGGTAGTTGTAATATTTCCGATCTCTTTAAATTCCAATGCTGGGCAGGATCATCCAAGTAGGGGCTGCACCTGTTTCACTTCACCCTGGCTCAACAGACTTTATAACTGCAGGACCTGAAATTCTTTAGCAGGTGGCTACTAGTATTCAAGTTTCAAATAGAATAGAGCCTTTCAGAGCTTATCATGTAAGTGAGGCTATTTCTTGTGAAAGTGTTGCTACAGCTGTACGTATTATGTATGTATTACGTTGCAACATGCAATGCATTTCTTATTGTAAGTTTTGTGGGGAAATGTCTGAAAGCTAAAGAAAATCTAATAATGAGGGCAGGTAGAGCTACAAGGGGCAAACAGCACATTGACTGAAATATAATTGAGAAGCCATGTATTAGCTTTTGTCTCTGTGACCACAGTACCTGATAAGAACAACTTAGTGGAAGAAAATTTTACTTGGGGCTCACAATTTTGGAAGTTCACTCCATTGTCAGCTAGCTCCATTGCTCTGAATGCAAGGAAAGGCAGAGCTTCGTGGCAGAAGGGCATGGTAGAGGGAAACACTCAGCTTATGACAGCTGGGAAGGGGAGAGTGAAGGAGTTGCCAGAGACAAATTATAAGCCACCAAGTGACCTACTTCCTCCAGCTATACCCTACCTGCAAAATGTTACTATCCAGTACAGTTCTTTTCCAAATATTATCCATTTAAATTTTTTAAATCTATCCATTTTAAATGGTTTAATTTACTGTTTAGCTTCCATCTCTCATAATGTAATCATTTCAGCTCTGAACACTCCCGCATAAACACATGAGCTTTGGACACCTCATATCCAAACGAAAACAGCCTGTAAGCAGCCACTGCTCTTACTTGGATAGGTTTGGCTGACTTCAGTTACATTTTCCTCAACAATATGGAGATGTCCACCCTGGAAGTTTTCTTAGACATGTGTACTTGTGTGTTGTAAACTTATTGTCTTGGTACCCAAAAGAGAGGCCAATTGCTATTCTAAAATTGGGAACTTTAAGTAGCATTCCTAAGTATGTTGCAAATTTCTAACCTGCTCACAATTATTTTGCTAAACTTTTCTTAAGGAATAGTCAAAGCTTCATTTTCAAATAGTCAAAGTTGTTTTTAATCCTACAGCCTGAATGATATCTTCTTTGATTGATTTTGGTTGCTACCTTTTATGGGAAAGCTTGGCTAGATCTAGTTCAGCTGCTCCAACATGGCTTGCCAAACTCAGACAAACAGTAATTCACCAGCGCCCAGTGACCTTCTGCACCTCAACTGACCAGAGATGCTGACTTACCTCTTTCGCATTCTGTAACCCATATTGCATCAATCAAACCAACTGCCTCCTACAAATTCACCCACAGATGATGATCAATTTCAAGTTTATTGCAGCTGTAATCCCACACTCATCTCTGCTTACTCAAAGTTAGCCATTTCTACAATTGAATTTGGTGATACTGTGGTGATATACAATAAACCAATTTACAAAGTGCTTGTTTTTGACCCCGATAACGGCAGATCAGCATTCTTACTAAATTATATGACAGCTCACTTGAGAACTTGGAATTTACTGCTCAAAGCTCAGTAGCTATAAACTAGCTCAGACCAGTTCAGTACAGGGGCCAAGTCTAGGTGAGAGTGATTAAGAAACTAATCAAACTGAACTGCAAATAAGCCTATATGAAAAATTATTTTCTTCCCCATAAAATACTGGAATTTGAGTAGGCGTCTGTAAAGGCCTGACTGCAACACTGATCATATCATACAGAGTAAAGCAATAAAAGGCGGAGTGGCCAGAAATGTCACAAGATCTATGGTATAGTCTCTAAGTGTATATGTCACTAATTGTCTGACTCTGTGACAATGAAACTCCATAATATCTAACCTTTTACAATTCATAGAGCCATTAATTTATAATAATTACTTTAATTCCCACTAATCATTGAAGATGGATGCCCACAGGTAAATAGCATGAGTCTCTCTCTCAGAGATGAGTGATAGCAGGACTACAAAAAGGAGATACTTCTCCTCCCCTGGCATTACTTCCACAATTAAAAAAGGCCAAGAGGTCTCTTTCTAAAATTTATGCATAGGGACCTAGATTTTTTAAATGACACCACTTCAAATGCTATAATAAATTCTAGCATCCTGGGGCTTTAAAAATGTCAGTGTACTGGTGACAGCAGTAGAGTCAAGCGTTGTCATTAAAGAATTTCTGTGATTAAATCTCAGCCATGGCTTTAAACCAAGAGGCATGCAGAACCTCCAGAGAGATGGGAACAACAACTCTCCTGAAATGAAAACACACATACAGCAGATCTGAAGAGAAATGAAGACTCACACTGAATTTTAAAGTGCGTACTACATAAAGAAGAAGACTGAAAAATGTCTTTTAATTGAACATAATGTTCTTCAACATGGAGACTATGGTTAATAATTTTCCACAACTAAGAATTCATCATGAGAGAGATTTCAGCTGTTCTTATCACACATGCACAAAAGTTAGCTGGGTGGAATGATAGATACATTAATTTACTTAGCTGTAGTAATCATGTCTCTATTTATATGTATATCAAAATGTCATGCTGTATATGTTAAATATAGATGTTAAATTTTTAATAATCTCAAAGTGAGTGAGAAAAAAGAAATTGCCTTTTTTATTAAACTTAAAATATCAGTAGGAATAAAAACTTATTAGTCAGGAGAGTGGGAATGGATAATCATAAATTTCCCTTCATCGTTTTTTGAGATGTGCTTCCTAGACTAGACTCAAAGGAGGCAGAATAGACAAGATATTCTATAATCTGATGAAAACCATGTGTATCCTGTTTTGTGCAACATTTAAATCCAAACATAGAAAATAAATGATAATTACATCAGAATTATTTAACCTTAGAAAATGTTTACCACAAATGGATACAACTGGAGACTATCATGCGAAGTGAAATAAGACAATCCCTCCAAAAAATCAAAGGCCAAATGTTCTCTCTGATATTCAGATGCTAACTCATGGGAAGTGGGGGAAGGGGAAAGGCGAGAATAGAAGTTCACTGTATTAGACAAAGGTAAATGAAGAGAAGGGCTGGGGGAAGGAAATAGGAAAGAGAGTAGAATGAATCAGACATAACTTTCCTATGTTCATACATAAATACAAGACCAGTGTAACTCCACGTCATGTACAACCACAAAAATGGGAAGTTATACTCCATGTATGTATGATATGACAAAATATATTTTACCGTAATATATAACTAAAAAAGAACAAAAACAAAATTTAAATTAAAAAAAAGAAGAAAGTGAGTGTTTACCACAATGACCCTTTCCAACTAAGACATTAGTGGAAAAGGGTCTTACATCAAGACATAGTTTTGATGAAAAGTCTACAATGGAAGGACATTCACTTTTGGGGGGACAGATAACAATCATGATTCAGAAAAGTTATTAGCCTATATCAGTGTTTTCCTTGTGGTTATTAACTATTTCAAGACACAAATTCTATGGTTGAGGGAAGAGCAAATATATAAAAGGATATGTGTAGAAAAACAAATAGTCAAGAAAGCTAATGTAGAACTTCTGTGATCTCTTTACTGGATTGATCTTTTTAGGTCTCCTGCATAGTTTCTTGGGTAATAAGTTTTTGGGTCCACACCTTTAATCATTGAGAATCCCCTAAGTGTAAATATTTTGCCTCCATTAAGATAATCAATGTATACCTCAAAACTAATTACCTTCAGTCTGTGAACATATTATAGCATTCATTTTAATACACCTTCACTGTGGTTTTTCATAAACAGACCTATGTTCCATTCAGTTCTTGCCTCTGCTTCTTACATACTGTGCCAAACATAATCATCAGCAGCATAAACATAATATGCTCAATTATACCTTGGGCCTCACTAATGCTAATATCTCCATTTGGAAAGCTCTGAGCTTCTCTCTGTTCCTCGCTCTTCTCTCCTCCTTCTCTTCCCATCAGTCAATGCTCAGCTTAAACATCACCTGTGAGCCTTCCCTCATCTTCTAGGATCTAAAGCCCAGGTGAGGTGTCGTTCCACTTCCTGCTGTCTCATTATCTCTGTACATGAACCTGTGTTACACATTGCTGCACCACAATCCCTCAGGAGCACAACCTGCTGTAGGGGCTGGGACCCTGCTTTATTCGTTAACTGCAGCCTTTAAAACTAACTCAGTACCTGGCTCATAATGGTACTCAATACATTTTGTTCATCAAACAAATGAAATAAAAATAAATCAATGAAATAATGCAAGTGTACACTTCCAAATAAGTTGAATTTGAAAAGAATATTAAGACCGCTTAGACAGGAGAAACACTGTTCACTCATGGGATAACGCCGGGAAGGTAGGAAAGCTATGAGGACCCCAATAACTCTACAAAGAGTCTGTAGTGATTTTCAAACATACTGGAGCTCACACTACTTTTTAAGAGTAACTCATGAGAACTTCCCATTTATATTCCTTTAGACAAATCTATTGATAATATATCTAACCATACGTATAATTCTTAAACGCATGTAATTCCTCCACTGTAATCTAAAGAAGAAAATTTTGAAATATCCCATTAAAAATAATAGACATTGGGCTGGGGTGATGGCTCAGTGGTATAGTCCTTGTCTCGCATGTGTGAGGCATTGGGTTTGATCCTTAGAACCACATAAAAAAATAAAATAAAGGTATTCTGCCCATCTACCAAAAAAAAAAAAAAAAGTCTTTTTTTTTTTAAAAAAATAATAGTCATGCTAATGTTTGGATCATGAATAAACATGAAGTAAAAGAGGAAGTCAGATGATTGACCTAGATGTACTGTTACCACTACAATGAACCCAATGGCTAAAAACAGAGCAACAGAGGTATTACACTAGCATGAAAGCAGTTCAAATGTTATAGCTCCTATTGATGAGATTTTCCAAAAAAGTGACTAACTCCTGCTTAAAATCTCCAAATTAAACAAATATAATTTTCTCTTGCCTTATATCATAGTCACATTCCTGAATAATTTAGAGTATGTGAATATTGTACAGAAATATTTTATATTGATACTAAAAGAGAGTTAGTGCCTAGACTCATTTAACTGGAAATAGAATTTTTCTCTATCACATCACATTATTGAACAGAATATTTAATAAAAGTTTCACAGGATGCTGCACAAGCAGAAAGTTGTCATTATTGGAAGAATACTAATCATTATCCATAACAGAATGAGTCTAGAAGAGATACCTGTTCTGGAAAAGAGTTGGATTAACAAAGCTTAATGACCTTTTAAATTCTAGGATCCTCCAATGTTATTATGCATACTTCTCCTAAACATAAGATAAGCATAAAAACAACAGGAGGGTCTTGTGTTAATGGGGTATAACCATTGGTTGTTTAGTTATTCCCTGATTCACAAAAGCTCTATATTCATCTTCACCTTCCTCCTATCATGTATTGACTACCTATTATTTTAAGGAGATGCCTCTGGCATTTACAAATATTCAACTGCTCTGGAAAATCAGTCTTACATTCTAGTTTGAAATCTCAGTGATGGACATCAAGGTCAACCATCCATCCAGGCCTTCTGTCAAGTGCCTTGTGGTAGGTGAAAAATCAAGAGTCTCCTTAGCAGATTGAAAATTAGTTCAGCTGCCCCTTTAAGGGCCCAGGAGAGTCCATCTTGTTCTATGGCATAATGCTCCCAATTTCCTGGAGAAATTCCCAGAAATAAAGGCGAGGGTCAGAGGTGAATGAACCTGTATAAACCTATTAGAAGAACAACTGACAGTTTTTCCAGATAAACTCTTGGAAGTCATTCTGGTTCACTGACACGCAGGTTCATTTTCTTTACTAAATACATGCTCTTAGACAATTGGGTTTTGATAGCACATTTTGTGAAAGAATCTTTAGCTACCTCTTGGGGAGCATGTTCCTGAAACTGTGCCCAGTGCACTGTGGAGAACAAATGGTACGGCAAGGATCTGTTTCATCACCTCGCTGTGCAAATGTCTGGAATTTACAAGTTTGGATACATACGTCCTCTTGGGATTCACAGTAAATTCTCTTTTCTTCTCTTTCCAAATTAATTCTGCTTTTCATGATTGCTCTGCCATAGGAGAGAGACATTGTATATACAGAGAATAATGAAATCTAGCCAGACTTGCAGCTTCCATAGGATTTATCCCTAAATAAATCTGCTAGGACACTATAGCTCCATTGTGAGCCTACAACCAGATGTGGATTTTACTACTAAGATGGGTCTAGGCCATTTACAGCAAAAAATGATCTTCAATTGCTCATTTTTAGATCCTTTGCAGAATTATCATGTTTTTCAGAATTAAAATTAAATGTGTCCCAGCACATGATGAGATGTGTACACATATTCAGTGCTGGTTTGAGTAAGGGACTCAGTCACTTTGCATTATGAGAAATAAAGACAGAAGCTTTGGTGCTCGAAAGATTCCAATGGCATGATCCCCTCTCCATTTTACCAAAGTTCACATGTAACTATGATCCATCAATCTATTGATTATGAACATGATGGATCTTTCTCTAAAATAATCCTCAAGGTAGAGATGTCTCAATATTGAAAAGAGTGTCTTAAAGGCTGACAGTATATGAATGCTTAAATAAAGGGTGGGTACAGGTCTGACTGTAGCAAGCCTGGATCACATTCATGAGGGCATGGACCAATGACAACTTGTCTGAGGCCATGTCCTCTGGGAATAGGGTGACATTAGGACTGAGGTGATCAAATGAAATTAGGCACACAAAGCCTGTTTGTCACAATCTGAAAGCCCCCCTTGCTTGGTTCTCCAGCTACACTCACAGGTAAGATTTATAGCTATTTACTTATGCACAGAAATGAAGCAACTTATTGCCCAGAGTCCTCTTCTTCAAACTGCCTTTACTTAGCAAGAACACGAATCAATTTTTTTCTTTGACTGTGTGTCTAATTTTAGTAATTTGTGGTAAAGGGAGAGAGTGGAAATTCTGGGTCCAGGGCAGAGTAAAACATCTCCAAGTTACACGTTAGTACAGCGCTAGTTATTTCAGTCCCTTCTCGACTGAAGAGTTGGAAATTTTTATCTCTAATTTTCACTGGATGAAAAAAGTAAGGCTCAAGGTCACACCGCCCTTTAGCACTAAGCCCAGAATTCAGATGTCATTTGTTTGCACCCACATATGGAGTTATATGTGACTGACTATTCACCACCCATGCCTAACGTAAGGACCCCCAGCAGCATTCTGAGGTCCCCACACTGTTCTTGTCTTAGGTTGCCACAGGCTGATTCCAAACGGAAACCCACCTGTACCTGTCCTTTCCCCTCAAATCCTGTAGTGTGCCTGGTCTCTGGAGAAACACAGAGTCTTAGAAAGGCCGTTCAAGCTGACACAGAAGGGGAAGTCTTCCAGAGTCAATTCTTATAAGAAACCAAAAGAAAGAGAAGAAGAAATTTCAAAGACATAGAATAGTTAGCAAATGCACATTAAGATTTTTTTCATCCTCAGAATTAAAATGTGTGTGTTTGAATCCTTGGTCTTCAACTTAGTTTTCATGTGACCTGTAAAATCAGGTATCATGAAATGCACATAATCAGCCTTGTGGGAAAGATGAAACTGCCTACAGAAAAACACCTAATTTTACTGGTGGAGCACAATGTCAGTGTACGTACGTATATGTATGTATGTAAACATGTGTGTATAGGTGTACACACACACACACACACACACCTATAGATTCTTAGATTTTTAGGCAAAGCCACAGGTGATATAGGATAAAAACTGTTTGACATCAAGCCCTGCATTCCTTCCTCTTCCCTTCCCTCTCTTTCCGATGCTCAGTGTAAACAAAGAAATGTGCTTTAATTGGCAATTCAGGTAGGAATCACCAGCTCCTCTCCTTCTGGGCTTGCTATGCACTGCCTTCCACCTCTTCCCATGGTAAAGAATAGACTTGCCTTAAAGATGCTAAACTTGAGATTTTCAGCCAAGAAATACCTCCAAATGTCAGCTTATTTGCAGAGCAGAGGGAAGAGATGGGTGGGACCCTAAGTTAACCATATCATTTACATCCACAGATTTTCCTTTGATAACTTAGCACTCATCTCTGTAAAATGGTCTTTCTGGGGCTGGGGCTGGGGTTGGGGCTGAGGCTCAGTGGTAGTGCACTTGTCTGGCATGTGTGAGGCACTGGGTTTGATTCTCAGCACTGCATATAAATAAATAAATAAAAAGGTCTATCAATAATTAAAACAATTATTTTTTAAAAAAATGCTCTTTCTGAAACCCAGATTCTCAGGGTTTATACAACCAGAGAGCAATACAAACAGAAAAATACCTAAAATTTCTGCCACAAAAAGAATATTGTTGAAGGATAATTTTTAAAAGAGGACATAATCACATTGCATTCAAATATAAAATAAATATTTATCAAGGATCTAATTTAACTAATTAATTAATGGAAGAACTAGTAATATATAACAACTGGGTCAAGGGTAAATTCAAAAAAGTGCATGCATATTGGCAAAACTTTATGCTGAAATGCACTACAAATAAATACAAAACAGGCTTAGTATAAGAACAGGAATAGTGATAGGATTTGGAGCGAAAAATGAATTAATTGTATTTGGGCCAAAAATAGTTTTTATTATACAGACACAAATATTTCATACTGCCATCAATAATCTATAAGTCAACAGAGTTGTACATTAGTTTGAAATTAATGACAGAAGCAGCAACTGCATACAATCAGAAAACCTAGACAGATGGGCTGGACTCTCTCTAGTTTTCCACTCAAGATACCCAGTAATCATTTTGGTTCCTTTCAAAGTCTTTCACAACTTCTTCCCAAAATAAAAATCTAAATAAAGAAGGACAGGAGAAGGCAATTGATATTTACTTTAAAAGGAATGTTAAGGGTAAAAATGACTAAAATAAAACCCAGTCTTTCTATAGGTATGTAGTTCAGATGAACAAATGGAAAAATCAAAAAGAAAGTCTATGCCAAAAATCTGACAGTTAATAAAATAAACTGCCCTTCCTGTCTTCTTCCCAAGTTTTGGAGTCAGTATGCTATTAAGAGCTGCCTGAAAACACACTTCATATATGTCATTATTCTCTCTAACACACAGCTGGGCAATGAGCCCAATCCCATTGGAGAACCAAATGAGTAGCACATTAAATACTGTCTTGCCTCCAATCTCCCCGTATAACTATGTTGCAATGTATTATCTTAGTATTTGTCACAATCTGTTAACATTTTTCAGGGGCAGTCATGCTGTATTAAGACTCTTGGAGACCCATGGGGCTCCTTCCTTCAGAAATAAGGCAGGCATGGTAGATGGTTCAAAGTAGAAGTGACAACTATAAAAGCTATAGTTAATCAGCCTGAAAGACTGTCCACCAGCATACACAAGCACCTGCCAGCTTAAGGCAAGTAAGCTCTGAAACATTAATAGTTCCAACATAGCAATGCTGCTGGAAAATCCAGTGGCTGTCTCCTTTAAGTAGATGGGATCATTATAGTAAGTAGCTTTCCCAAGCACAGTGGTCTACTAGAATCAAGATAATTCTATTTAGTACCTGTGCCATTTTCACCTTTTAAAACAATCTTCCCTGGGAGTTAAAATCTTAAACTTTCTTATATGTCTTATAAAGTAAATGTAGTGCCATTCCAGTTCAGGACAAACAAATTCCTGAAACTTGTTCAGTAAGATGCCTTATAGGTAATGGTTATTGGAGAGACAGCTACATTCTGTAACCTTCATTCCATAAAAAAATAACGTTACATAACCTTAAATTCTCTGAAATTTCAAATCCTAATGAGAATAGTTCTCAAGCACAAAATCTAACATATATGATTTCACGTCCATTAATAATCACCATTAGGGCTGGGGTTGTGGCTCAGTGGTAGAGCGCTTGCGAGGCACTGGGTGCAATTCTCAACACCACATATAAATAAGTAAATAAAATAAAGTTTCATCAACAGCTAATAAAAATATTTTTAAAATAATCACAATTCTATTATTTAAATTCTGATATTTAAAATGTTAAAGATAATGCAATCTTTGCTTCATGTGATCCCCACACTATATGGATGATACCCTGTAGTCCAGCTCATTAGTTCTTCAGCCAGAGACAGATGTGTTCTGCATCCTGGTATGGTGCCTTCACCATGCCTGCAGAATGTGTCTCACCCATGTAAGCACCTGTTATGAAAAACAATCGGAATTCATGACATGACTTCTACTTCCTACACATTACCTAAATGCTACCCACAGAGAATTACAATGAGCACATGCTATTAAAGTAGATTACAACATGAAGGATCTTTACATTTAAGTAGATTTTTAAAAAGACTATTTCCAAAATTTTCAAGAGCTTTAAAATATTCTCAAAGTCTTTTTTCAAAAAGTATTTCTGCAAATTGGCTTGCACAAATGCTTACCAATTTCTTTAAAGAAGTGTCAACACTTATTATAATATTATTCATTTATAGCTGGGCCTTTGATTTTAAGAATTAATGAATTTTCTGAGAAAATGGCTTGTTATCAGGTCAATTTGTCACATGGCAAAGATATTAAGGAATCTATAATTCATGTGCTAATGGTTAAAAAAAACAAACCAAAAAAAAAAAAAAAATCACAAGCCTAGGGTAGTACATAAAATTTGTAGTCAACCAGCGCCCCTCAAATCAAGGGAGATGGACCATCTGGTTTCCGGATTGGACAATGCTATAATTTTTCACAGTCACCAGTAATATATCAGATGTACTCTGCAAGTTGGTGTTATTCTGATAATATTTTAACTTGCTTCTAACAGCTGCAAATCAGAGCTTTTTACCGTTCTTGAAAATGAAAAGTAGAGCTTTTCCAGTTGGCCTGGTATGCCTTAATCATTCATCGTAAGTTTACATACTGAAGTTTAGTAAGATCTACGATGAATGAAGAGCTGATACTTTCCATGTCAGAAAAGCCAAGAAAATTAAGATGTCAAATATGTCTTCCTGGGGATGGTTACACTGTTTCATTACAAAATTCAATTTATAGTTTTTCAGTGTTAACTGATAAGACATGTTTCAGTTAAAAAAAAAAAAAACTCAATTGCAATGCATTCTTTTAGGGACTAGATTTTCATGTGTTCTACTTTCACAAAGAAAATAGAGAAACTTAGAGCTATAACTTCTGTTTGTTTGTTTGTTTATTTATTTATTTATTCATTCATTCAATTATAGTCTGAACCAGGTAAGAAAGGGCCTACCTATGTAGTCTATGTGGGATGATTATCTGTCTCACTAAGAGGGGGTGTGGTCCCCTCAAAAAATATACCAGACCAGAATGCAATTAAACTAAATCATCTACTATGATGTGATGATGTACTTTGTTGCACATCTTATTTTTAATTTTCATAATCATATCAGAAAAATAATCTATATAAGTGCAAATTAATGTTTCCCATGTATTTTCCTCTCCATCAACTATGATGTTATTATGCATAAAATGATTTTGAGGTTGAATATTAGATTTCCGTGTTTCTATCTTGTACTTGTTCCACGTAAAATGTAGCTTAAGCCCTTTTTTTTTTTTTTGAACATTGCTAATGCAAAGCTGACCATATAAAGATGCTTAAAACAAACTTATGAAATGGTCATTTTTTAAAGTGACATTTTGGTCCAATGTGATGACAAAATAACAAAAGCTACTGAAGCCTAGTTGGAGTGAATTTTTCTCCAAATTAATTTCCCAAAATAAACTTAAGGAACATAAAAAACTAAGGAACACAAAATGTGAATGAATTAATTATGGCAAATGGAAAATAATCTAATTCTAAACAAATGACTAAGGAAACCTTCACAGAATGATTCACATCAGCACAAAATGAGAGTCATGAACTTCCAAGATTAAATCCAAAGCAATTACAACCTAAAAGTGATTAATTTTTCCAAATCGAGTATTTGAAAATTAGCATGCATCTTATTATCTGGTAGCCTAAATTAGGGAGTTAGCCTTGGAAACACATGGCCCCCAAAGTGTCATGGAAATTAAATATGGGACCAGGGAGTAATGTTATTGTCTTACATTTTCCTCCACCTAAGACGAAGTATGTCTTTAGACATTCCAGCATTCTTATGACAAAAGAAGATGTTTCTAAGATACAAGGCACAGTAAGAAAAGTAGAGGGTATTTCTTAATACCTCTCAGAGCTCTTGTTTCCCTATAAGTTTGCTGAAAATAGTATGTAATAATTCTGTCTCTAAGTGTGGCTAATAATAACAGGTTTGTCCATTAAAAATCACATATTTTCATTGTAAATGAGAAAAACCATATATACTATATGGAATCAAAGATTTATTCAAAAGTCCTTGTGTTAACCAGTGGCTTGATCTCATTGCATATGGTCCTGATTTATATTGCTGGTAATGACCCTCTTAATCCAAAGAGATTGCTGCAAAACAATGGGGGTAGTGGAAAGGCTGCCCAAGCACCTCAAATGCCACAGGAGAACTTACAGTTTAAGGATCCAGAGGAAGCACAGGCAGCTAACCTATTGGTTCCTTCATTCTACCAGTTCCTGTCCACATGGTACTCTTAAGAGGATAAGGGAATAAAGAAATACAAAATAAACATCTTTTTGGTTTTTGCATTTTGTTTTGTGCACAAGTAGAATTTTTATGTTCTTTGCTGAAAGCATTCTTCCCCTCCAACTTTATAAATTTAATTTTTTTTTTCTTATTTCCCAACATAAGCTTCCTGCTGGTTTCTGGTTTTATGCAGAAGTCTTTCACTGGTGTTGACAGCCTGTGACTGTCTCTTGGAAAATTTAGACCGGATGTTTCCAATTACCTGTGCCCTACTTCCTGACCAAACCCTACTGGTGATTTAGCATCAGAGGAACTTCATTACCATGCATATTCCAAAACATTCTAAGACCATATTTGATGAACAGACTGGGTTCTGTGTCCTCATTACTAGGGGCTCTGCTCTGGCATTTGATGTTAAGTGTTAGACATAAGGTTTGCTAATGAGACATGAGCAAGTAAAGCAACAGCAGCAGACTTGTGAAGATTCCTCTGATCTGTAACCTTCAGTCCACTCTGGGCTGGCCACTATCCTAAAGGACACACTGACTTTTAAGGCTTCAAACTTGCGGCTGCTGATTTTTTCATATAACATCTTCTATAGTAGCAGAGTTCTCAAAGAGTTTTAACCCATCTTTTCAGTAAAACTGTTGATCTTTGGATAGATTTTGATGCAAAAGCTTAAAGCATGGCTGGAAATTTCTTTAAGAAATGACTTACTAAAGCTACTGAGTTTTGTTATATATTTCGTCTTTTCCTTGGTTTTCTGAGTGGATGCTTACAATTCACTATTTCTGTCTGATTTTTCAACAGATATGTCAGTTGTCTCAGGTACTTCAACTGTGACTCCTCAATAGTGGATTTCACTTTGCATTCTATGTTATTTGCATATTTACAGCTTCTACTGTAAACCAGGTGGCAGGAGGATGCATTTAACTTGATACCAAAGCTTTCCAGAAAGAACAGTAAGAATGAACATGTTTTAAGTGTTTGTTTTGCTTTGGAAATTCTGCTAGATTATTTATATGCAATTAATTACTTCATCCTCAGAACAAACTTATATAAGGTAAGTGGTATTACCATCACTTGCCAATGAAGAAACTTAATGCTTATAAGGTACAAATAATTTGCCCATGTTTCTGAAGCTAATGATTAATAGAGGTGGGATCAAAGGTTCAATACATCTCCAAAAGGAACTGTTAAATAGATATCTATCAAGTGTATTATGAAAAATAATTTAATTCTAACTAAGTAGCATGTGTTATTTTAAAGAGTGTTAAGGAATAAATAAATAGAAGGCCATCACCTTGGCAATGGGGGTATCAACATATGGATTTGAGGAAGACAAAAACATTCAGTCCACAGCAATGGGTTGTGTCATTTTCAGACAACAAGTTGTGACAAGGTATCTTAGTCAGCCTTTTTGCTGCTGGGACTTAAGGACCTGACCAGCACAATTGTAGGGGAGGAAAAGTTTATTTGGAGGCTTATGGTTTCAGAGATCTTAGTCCACAGAAGGCTGGCTCCATTCCTCAGGGATCAAGGTAAGGCTGAACATCATGGTAGGAGAGGGTGGCGGAGGGAAGCAGCTCACATCATGAGGATCAGAAAACAGAGACAAAAACCCCACTCTCCAGATATACATATGTATCTAAAAGCTACACCCCAATCCACCTCCTCCAGTCACACCCTACTAATTCAGTTAATCTCATCAGGGACTAACTCACTGATTAGGCTAAGGATATAACCCAATCATTTATCTTCTGAACCTTCTTGCATTGTCTCATGTGAGCTTTTGGGAGATGCCTCACATCCAAACCATAATACAAGGGTTTATTTTTTACTAAGACTATGTCTAGCATGCATAGGTAGAGGATTTTGTCTCTTATAGACACTCAAGAATTCAGGCTGGCCCATGCCCTTCGCAAGGCAAATCATACTCAGGATCTTAAAGTTTCCCTCTGGAAATGAGATGTGTCATTTCCACTCCCATTCCGTAAGTAAATAAATCATATTGTCATACCTAACTCATAGGGGAACTGTAGCCTAAAATCCTACTATGCACCGATGAAGAGAAGGATGTGCATTTGTGAGCCACTCTGTGACTTCATATGTCTATCTGTGATGGGAAGGCACCGAAAAGATAAACTGTGCTCACTGTTCACATTCTTGCCTCAGACATGATCAGTAACAACAAGCAGCTAGCTTCCTGTAGGTGCCTGTTCTAATACTTTTAGAGTCTGCATTTCATTCTTGTTCCAGATGTTATGGAGTGGATGTGGGCCTTATTTTCCCTTGGGAGGATCTTTTATAACAGGTACACTGGACCTCGAGACTGTTGGCAGCTGACTCCTTTTTGTAGTGTGCAACTCAGTTCACTAAGACTCTCTAGACTCCAGAGCGACCATGGCTTCCCTCAGGGCATACAGGTATCTGTTAGATCAACCTGTTTCTCAAAGAATCCAAGCTCCTCTGGTTGCTAGTTGGAAGACAAATGCATCCTCTTTCAGCAAAGAATTCATTTTACATTTTTTTTGTTGTTGTTGTTGTTACCAGGGGATTTCATGGCCCTGGTGTTAGGAGAAGTCATTAGTGAGTTTGATTCTTAACACTTACACCAAGGACTTTATTGAAGGGGTATAAAATATTAAGACTGCACGGAATACAGTTTTAACCAGGCAAGTTGGGCATCATACAAATCATGCACTAGTGCAATAGTACAATAGCTGTGTTATTTGATTCACTACAGAGACTTCCACAGGGCAGGGGGAGTTATCGAGTAATGAGCTAAATCCCCAACCTGAGCTTTTATTTTAGAATCTTTGTGTTACATTTTAATGAACACAGCAAGGCAGAACATGATAAGATTCACTTTGTCAATACCAACATTTGCTAATTACCAGCCACAAAGGTAAAACTGGAATCACAGTCAAATATTATAAGACAACAACAGTAAGATTACAATGAATTTTCAGAGCAAAGAACAACAATTTGATTTGGCTAGATTTATGTCGAACACATGCATCTTATAATCATACTGCTGAATAAATGCAGAAGGTGAGGAGAAGGCAAAGCTCAGAGGTGGATTTATAATCCCAGGGACATCTCGAGATTGGGGTTAGAGGGCAAGAATTATTTTACTCTGAAGAGAGTAAAATACAGACTAAAAGGCTTAGTTGCAGTAGAAAAGAATATACAATGCAAATTGTTAAACTTGCCTCTCTTTGTTCCCAGTAGAAACCACATTTAGGAGGGATCAGTGATAAGAAATGATTCACCATTACCCTAGGAGATCAAGTTCTTAATCTAATCTCCAGAAAGGACTCAGTCTTTCCAAGGATAAGAGCTAAGTCAAGTTCTCCTGGCATCTGATACAGGTTAACTAAGAACATAGTTATAGTTAATACCGTTAATTTAGACAAATTAAGTGGAACCTTTGCACTGCGATAGCCATTTTCTAGTCTGATTTTCATATATGCCTTACAGAAGGTGACTCCCTGCTCGTAGTTCCTTAGCATATGTCTGATATTCTAGACACCTGCTTTTTCAGGTATAGTATGGGAAAATCCTTTCAGCATGTTATTGTTTAACATATGAATAATGCCAGTTTCTTTAAATGGCCTACCAGTTAGCCACAAATTTAATTTCCTTCTAAAATTGATCCACTTATAGTAACCACATAACCTCAGAAATAACTAGTATGTTCTTCCTTCTCCAAACCAAAATTATGCTAAAATAGGTTTGAAGGCAGTATAAAAAAAAAATGATTTTTATATCAGGAGAGTTAAAAAGAAATGACATTTAACAGAATCTGGTTTATTAAAAAAAATATGCCTTAAAGTGTAAATTACCTTCTCATGAATGAAATTCAATTTGTTTCAACAGAAAAAAATCTGTGAACTGGGTACTGGGAAATCTGCATCTGCACAGTCTCAGAATCTAAAACCAACCAGAGCTGTCCTCACAATTATGCAAAACAAAAATGAATAACAAAGTAGGCAATTTCCTAAAGTAAATTAAAATGCAATCGCAGGCACTTCATGAATATTTGAGAGTTCTCTTTTTCTCAATGACAAGCACCTGTGTGTCTTTTGCTACTTGTGCTGTTCAAAATCCACTGAGGAAATGGAGCTAACTATGCACTCCAGAGGTGCCCACAAAATCCCAGGAAGACGCTCATGTTGGAGCAAGTTTCCTTGTTGTGTCCATAGATATGCAGACAGAAGCTTGGAGAAAAATAATAATCTTTATGAATAACCAAATCCTCTTCCAGGGCCTTTTAAGACTATCAATGAATGGCATTTTGTCTATCCATTTTATTGTTCTAGAATTTCTCAACAGGTCTGCTCTCAGATACTGTACTGAGTTAAATGAAGATTTCTTTTTTACTCAATGGCAATTTAGTTAAGAAGAAAAAAAAAAAAAACAGAAATAAATGAGTGTGTGGATACACAAAAACCTGCATGTGTTACTGGAGAAACATGATGACCCAACTCTTTTAAAACATTAAGGAAGAACTGCAATATTCATTTGGAGTATGATAAATAAAAATATACTTCATTTTGCAAGCAGTTTTTAATGTCATTACATGATATGTTGCCTAATACAGAATGGATATTTATTTATTTTTACCTTTGAAGGTGTCCAAGCCTAATCAATGTGCTAATAAAAGATCCTTTCAGTTTCCAAGTTTAGCTCAAATGCACCTATCAATTTTCCTCGTCTGCTCCCATACCCTGAGCCAGGCTGAGGTCACGGTAACCACAGGCTCCCTCCATGCTCTCCATCATGATGCTCTGGCACCATGTATTCTGCCTCTTGCCAGTAGAGCCATCTTTCTACAGACAACGGTGCAGGACCACTGTTCACGAGCTTTGTGGGGCTCCAAAACATCAACAGGATGAGCCCAGATTCTACAAAAGGACACACACAACTGATGGCACCCACAGCCTCCAGCCTCAACACAGGCTGCTGCCAGTCTTCACCCCTTGCACCACAGCATACTGCACTCTTCCTCTCAGCCTAGACTTCTCCCCAGTCTGGCATGCCCTCCCTTCACCCATCCCCAGGAAAATGCCTTCCATTCCTCCAAAGCCCTGTTCCTCTGTACTGGTTTGTCAAGGCATTGCCTCCATGCCTTTTGAAACAGGAGGGATTCACCACCCTCTGCCATCTCTGCTGGACTCTGATGCACACACTTAACCTGCAGTGTATTCTCAGCACAGTAGCCTACTCCATCTAATACATAAGTCAGATCATGTCTGTCCTTCACTCAGAAGTTTCAAAAGCGTTCCATCTCTCCAGCCCAAGGGGATTTCGGCCCCTGCTGCTTCTCTGACTTCTTCATTCTGTATTATCCTGCCCTGTCTTTCCTTTGACCATCTTCCTTACCATTCCTCAAACAAAAGGAGCATCATCTCACCTCAAGGCCTTAACACTCTCTTTATCTGGAATGGTCTTGTGCCAGATACTTGAGTGACTTGATCTCCATTTCTGCTCACATGCTACCTACCTCGGAGGCCTTCCCTGACCATCTAATTTTAAACAAAACCCAATTCCATTCCTAGGCAATGCTTATTTCCCTGATCCTGCTAACTTTCACTACTGCACATGTTACCAACTGTTTTCATTTTTCCAGTCTTGTTGGTACTTTAGAAAAAGTACAGCCTCCCAGCCCTACCTCCCTGCTTATTCTTCTTCAGTATTAACCACCAGCTGACTATTCTATATGACTTGCTGAATTTCTCTATTTTCCTTCTCCTTCTACTAGAACATAACCCTTTAAATCCAAAACTATATTCTTAGCATGCAGAACAATGCTGATACATAGGAGCTGCTCAATACACACTGGGTGAATGAATGAATATTGCATCTCTTCAGCTTTCTGTCTCCTCACTACATCTTAGATTTCTAACTCACAGAGGACATCTGTTTTTCATGTGCTCAGTGGTAAATACAGTACTTGGTAGACAAAACTATTAACCCATGTGTTTACTCAATAGAAAAATATTTGACATATCAATCCTCAATCCCTGTCCCCAAGAAGAGGAGAAGTGATAATTTTCCACATTGCAATAAAAACATTCTATATGCCACAACAGGAAAAAAAACTATTTTTGAGAAATTTTAATGCTCTATTAGTATTTGTCGACATTAGTTAAACACACAGAAAAGAAAAAGACAAATCATTTATCATATAGATATATGACATCGATAACTGTTACATGTGTAATATCTATATCATCATTCATAATACTGTAAGTTCCAATGACTGCAGCTATTCAATGGAATATATATATTTAGTGAGCTGAGCTACAGAAATTTTTACAAAAGGTATTTTAAAGCTGTATCCTAATAATATCAAGTATCTTACTGGATTTGAAGGAAAGGAGAAGTCAGTCTTCATCTGCTTTGATGAAAAGATTTGAAGAGTTGATATCTAAGTTTTGATACTGGGAAGGAAGCAGTAAAACTGTCATCAACTTACAGAACAATCATGCAGAGAAAAAGACAAAAAGATAATGTAGATTCTAGTCTAGTGTTCATGATGTGATCTAGAAAGTCTGAGTAATTTGCTCAAGGCTGCTGAATAAGTAATGGCAGAACTCCTCTTAGGTTCCCACTTGCTCTTTATCCTTCCCAGGGATGCTTCACACAGATGGGTGTAGGCCAGCCAGTCCTTGTCTTTAAGTTTGAATATGTTGCAGGCATTCCCCCCCCACACACACACACACTGTTGGGTATAGAACCTGGAGCCTTCTGAAGGTCAGGCAAGCGGTCTACTATGTAGCCCCATCTCCAGGCCTCTTTTAGGTTTTTAAAAGCATATCCTACAGTGTGAATGAAGAGAGAAAGCTAGAACTAGGATATTTAAAAAGAAACCACCATGCTTATAAAATGCATTATAGAACCATTAATTGCCTGCTTAGAGCCTCAATTACAAGACCTATAGGGTACCATTCAAAAATTAAGCTTAAAAGTTGCACTGGTAGCTTAGAAGAATTGTGGACTCCACAACAGCCCAACCTCCCAAAGGGGAAGGAGGGTGCACTCTGTAAGTCAGCCTTACACAGAGCAGGCAGGTCTTCAGCTTGCCTTTCCACTCGTGGCATGCTAGCTTAAGGAAGGATTGAGGGATTTCCTAACAGCTACCTAGTAAGTGAACTCTTAAGAAAGGAGAAATATTTCCCACAAGCAAACAGATTATTTCTTACTATATGAAAGTCTGTGAAATAACCCACCAACCATACAACTCCCCAAAATTTGAAAACCTGCTAAACAGATGAATCCACTTTGGAAGACATTCTATGGACTTCGCTGAGAGCTGCTAACCTTCATCTTAGCCTGTTAGTGATAGATCTCTCCAAGGCCTGTGACGAGATTTGAGCCATACAAATAAGCAAGTGTCCCCAACCACAGCTATAAACAGGTTTCTCCCATCTGAAAAAGCTGTCTACAGGAAAAACTACTGTTCACAAGAAATAACGTGGGCACCAGTAACTGTACACCACCAATAGCAAAAGGAAAACAAGATGGAGAGTGATTATTCAATCCATCTGGCTCAAATCTAAGGAATAGAAATACACTATTTCTATAAAAGGTGTGCAGTTGGTTGTGGACATAGAGCTGCATATAGTTGATGTTTGTAGATTTGGTTTTTGCCAATTTTTACACCTGCTAAAATTTATTTATAACTTGGAAATCAACACAACACTTCAAAAGTATTCACAAATGACCAAAGTTTGCATTGCCTGGCATGCATGTTCCCAGGTCAGGGCAAACAAAGTGACATTTTGCCTTGTTTTAGCTCTCACACTGTCAATAAGTGTCCTTTTCATAGTCTGCATAATGCCATGACTTTCATTTTTCATGTTTTGGGGATGCAAATTAATGATTTGCTATTTAAAATAGTTCTCAAAGTAATGCTGAATGTTAAGTATCCCTATTGTAGTCGCTTTGCGTCACTGTGACCATAAGACCTGACAAGAACACTTATAGGAGGAAGTTTATTTGGGCTCAAGGTTTGAGGTTCAGTTTATGGTCAGCCAACTCCATTGCTCTAGGTCCAAGATGAGCCAGAACATTATTGTGGAAGGGTGTATAAGTCCAGGAGAGCTATTCAATTCAGGTCAGCCAGGAAGAAGAGAAAACTTGAGTCTAAAGAGCCAGGAGGATATAATTCCCAAGGGCATGCCTTCAGCCATGCCCCACCTGCCTACAGTTACCATATATTAATCCAAATTATTAATCCATCAAATGGAATAATCCACTGATTAGGTTACAGCTCTCACAATCTAATCATTTCACCTCTGACCGTTCCTGTAGTGTCTCACACATGTACTTTCAGGAGATACCTCAGATCCAAACCATAACAACCCCTAGCCACAAGACTGTGATGTGCTTTAGGAAGATAATGTGTGTTAGATGAGCTTCATTTAGAAAAGAGTTACAGTGCAGTTAGGACAAGTGGTTATATGTACAATGTTAATGAATCCCTCCTCCTAAATACACACACACACAGAGAGAGAGAGAGAGAGAGAGAGAGAGAGAGAGAGAGAGAGAGAGAGAGAAATTAAACAGAAACACACATAAAACAAGGTTTTGTACTGATTATTTAAAAATGTGGTGACCACAGACTCATGGGAACCTGATCTCATATTTCCCCTAAGAGCAATAGTTCAGTGTTTGATAATTCAGTTTGTGCAGCTACTTTACAGAATGTAACTACTGCAAAAAAATGAGGCTGATCCAAGGCCAAAGCCTTTTCTTAGGCCATGGCTAATAGGAAATGGTAGTAGCGTGTTGTTACATTATTCCTATCACTAGAAAATAGTTGTAATTATTATGCTACTTTTTCATGGGATCTGAATTCCCGATCAGCTCCACTTGAATTTCTCACATATATTTACATCAAATGTGTCTTGTAATAAACTAAAGCAATAAAACACACTGTCATGTTGGCCCATTATTCAGGTAAACTGACCATCTTGGCTCCCTTCAAACTCCGAAAGGCAGAGACTCAGAGCATAAAGGGAGCTACACCAGGGTAAACAGGTCTGGGGTCGGTACTGGCTGTTTATTTACCTGAACCAACAGCTTTATCTTTCTGATTCTTGGTTTCCTGAGGTGAGTGGTGGACTAAATTAAATACCATACAGAAGAAGGTTGCCTTGGGTTATAAGAGGCAGAGTAAGAGCTCAATGTTGTTTTTAGTTTAGTATTGGTATGGATGTGTTTTTTTATTGTTAATAATTATTTCCATCTCAAGATTTCTGTCTTCCTTCTATCCTCTCTAGCTTTTGAGCCAATTTAATCAGTTTTACTAATTTTATTGGACTGTCTTCTCTGAGACAGAATATGGGCTGATCATTTAAGGCACAATGATAAATAAAACCCAGGTTTCTCCCTGAAGGACATTATAATCCAGCTAGGAAAATATAGGTATTTAAAAGTAATAGTGTGAGATAAGATTCCAGCAGGGATCTGCAGAATGCTTTAAGTCACATAGAAGGGAAGTTGGGGCTTGGGGTGAAATGTTTTATCAAAATAGCATTTAATTTGTCAACGTGTGAGTAAAAAATAGCCAGGGAAAAGCCACAGAGGCATCTCACACCAAGGCAGCAACCGACATGAAAAGACAGGGGTTAAGAAGATTGTGATTTGGGAAACTTACAAGAGCTTTACCAGGTTTCAGCCAAGTTCAAACATGAGAAAGAGCTTGAAATTCTCATAGAACCAGCATTTTCCTGATTGTAGCATGATAAAGGAATGAATTAAGTCCAAAGTAGACATAGTGGGGCACATTAACTAATTAAGCTTCATTAATAAACTCTAGTTTAATAAAAATAGCAAATGCATACTTTAGCAACTACTAAGGGTACAGAATTTCCAACAGGCCAAGGTGCATTTAGAATAAAAGGCATGTCAAGGAAAGGGAGCCCACTTTAGGGGTTCTGGAATGTGCTGCATGCTGGAGGAAGTTCAGTTCAACCACAGTCATCTAAAATGAATGTGGTTGCCTTCAGCCCTGTCCCTGAGTATACCCTGATCTTCTGTGGCTCTCAGTAAACTTCAAACAGGTGATCAACACTTTTTTTTCCCTCAAGGGACACTGATGATGATCTCAGAAGCACAGTTTCTGGAATGAAGCAAGCAAAAGCAAGGACAATTTGGGATGATATACGGTATATATTTTATACAGTGTTCATAGTCTACAGGAAGCTTAGGACAGTGGAGACACATTTTATTTGTTCACAGATGAGGTTCATCACATCTACACCACATATGATTATGCTGGGACAGCCACAAGGAAGCCACCCAAGTAAAAATGGCATCTCATCACTAGCAAGGCAAGAAAATCAGCATCCAATTGCACTGTGCACCAAGCATGAGGGGTGATATTCATACAAACCAATTAACTGAACATAATCTGAACTTTATTCTTGCTCTTTTGCATCATTTAGTTGGTCCCTAAGACTGCACATTCTTAATGTTGCAATTACTATAAAATGCAGCGATGTTTATTGCATACATGTTGAGGGGCTAGAGAAAGAGAATTTAGGTTAAACAGATAGCAACAGTTCTAGAATATAGCTGAAATCTTAAGGGCTAAATTAGAAAATACTGTGGGGGTTTAAATTTTGCCCAAGGTCCTCCTATTTCAAGCTCATTTGGAAAGTAGCTACAATAATATTCTGACATTGTTACCATTCTATATTACTTTGAAGATATTAAGTTGTTGTTCACAATCTGAGATAGCAGGTAACATAAACAGAGTCCTTCATTATCTACCAAATAAAGTATGAGCAATTTGACACTCAAATCAGTGCAATCCTAAAACAAAAATAAATAAATAAATAGAAAACATTTCCTTGCAAGAATCAAATGCTTGTTAAATAATCATAAACAATACAAATCCAACACATAGTTTTGACACACCTATTCCACACAATCAATGCAAAAGAGATATGGAACAATTATTATTATTAAAATAATCATGGTTATTATTAAAACTGAACAAAACAATAGTGAGAACAAAATAACTCTTAATCATTTTGATACAGATTAAGGAATAGTTGGAAGACCACTAAACCCCTATAATTAACAGATCAATAATACATTATCAGTAGGTTTTTTTCTCAGAAAAATTTGCCACTTGCCAAAATTTTGTTACTTAAACTTTACATAAGGAAAAGGTAACAACTGCCTTGATGAGTCAAAGTCTGAGCTCATGATAGGTATTTTCTGCATGCATTTGCAAATTACTTAACATAGGAAAGTGCACTATTAGACTTTGAAAATTCTTTTCCATGAAAACAACTAGATCTAAAGTATTGAATTTTTAATGATATAATATCAATTATTAAAAAGACCAACTATATTTATTTATTATGTAAACAGCAATATAAAATATTAACCGTACATGGTTCTTGGCCTCTGGTTGCTTTATTAACAGGATACTCCCATTTAATTTTTGTTTAAAAATTAGGGGGAATATAGGGGCGAATGGGTTAACAAATTTCTCTGGAACATTCGACAGAATAATTAGACTATAGTGGTAAGCGCTTTTTGTGTGTACAAGTTCAGCCTGACTTTTGCTGCCGACACAGCAATTGGTTATTTGCTTTTGATACCAAATCTCTTCTATACTGACATATAGCTACACTACACAACTAAGTGAGTCATATCATTTTGAGTTTTAAGGGAAGACTTTATAGTTATCCCACCCAAAAGAGTAGAGTGTGTGTACCAAGAACTGTTTCTTATAATCACATCCAGAAAAGAAGAGTTTGCTCTTCTATTGTTTGAGGGATTTTTTTAGGAAGGGACAAAAATGAAATGAAACATCAGAAAGAAAAAGAGGCAAATAAAATATAAGTCAAGCTATAAAGTAGTGAAAATCCCAGACAGGTTTGGAACAATACTTTCTATTAAAAAAAAAATAATAATAACCCAAGTGTCTTCTGTCTATGCAGCCCTCTGGTTCTTATTACTACCTGCATATCTGCATGAAAAGAGACTCCATTTTTCAATATTTATCGGGCTCCTGTGGCTTAATCTCTACCTAAACACTTAATCCTCCCTTTGTGACATAAATCCAGGCGCTGCAGAAATCATCCCAATACCACTGACAGAGGATTACAGCTTCATGTGGGCAATGTGCTGCTGGATCAACAGATGAATATTTAGCCACCCAAAGTCTACAGCAGAAAGCACTCAGGAAATAAGTTACCGGATGGCAGAGTCCCACTTGCAACAGAACCCTGAGGATCATTGGTTCAAAAGGTCGGGGCTGATACATGTGCATGGCTTTCTTACTAGTATTTCCTTACACTAAGTCTGTGGATAACATCACATGATGTCCACAGACCTAGGAGAATGCTTAGGCATATAGGTGGGGTGGTAAACAAGGAGGTTTGCTTGAGTACTCCTGGCACAGGTATGAATTCTGACTCTCTCACTTGTAAGATCATGAACCAATGAAGACAGAAGCACTCATTTCACAGGATTGATGAGTTAAAAAATGGGAATATAATTGGATAATTTGTATTGAGCATCCACCTCTGGGCCTGGAACACAGTGAGGACTCTAGATTGGCAGTTTGATGGTCAGCTGTCACGTCTGCCCATTCTTCCTGAAGTAGCCTACCACTTAAGTTTGTGTTCAGTTTTAAATTTAGCCAAGAACTGCAGTGGATCCTCATTATTTGTGGATTCCTTAACGTGAATGTGTCTATTTGTGAAAATTTGTTTATAACCTCAAATATAATACTCAAGGCACTTTCAAGGTCATTAACGGTCCTGAGCAAAGTGGTGAAAACTTTGACTCATCTGACTCGCAGGTTCAAAACTGGGATCCTGAACCCAAAGTGAGGTACTCTCTCAGAGTTTCATCTCATATTGTCAACAAGAATCCTATTTGAAGTCCACCTAGTATCATATTTTTTTTTGCATCTTTGTTCTTTTTATTAGTGATTTTCCAGTGAACTGTGTGGCTCCAGGTGGAGTTGAGTGATATCTTGTGTTCTGAAGTACAAAAATTCTGTAATGCTCCCTACGGAGAAAATACAGGCATTGGACAAGTCTCTTTTAACATGAGTTCTTGTCCTAACATATTTGACTTCAGTGTTAGTGAGTCAAAAATACAATATAGTCAGATAAAGAAAAACTAACTGATCCTTATGTGAAGCTGCTCTGGAAGGTGCTAAGGTGACATCTACAGTACATGAGGAAGTTATGGATGATGGGAAGGTGGCTACATGCGTGGATTCCCCAGACAATGACTAAGTTTTTGTCTTAAAGCTTAGGGACACAGAATTGTGATCAGGCTGAAAGACAAATAAATTTACAGCCACATTACTCTGGGTGAGGAAAATGTTCAATCTTTCTGGGCTCATGTTTAGTCACCAAGAAACACTATAATTAATTATTTCTAAGACACACAGTGTCTTTTAAAGAAAAACATAAAATAATATCTGTTAATGAAAATGTTGTGGCCAGAGGGTCACAAGAAACTAACCCCTTATTACCAGAAGAGTAATGACTCAGAATTCACTAAACAGTGTTTCTGGTATCAAATGATGAGAAAAGACAGGTGATGAGAAAAGACAGTTTGTAAAATACTTAAAGACCATCTACCAAATCCAATGTCCTATATGGGGTTTATAATTGCCCGATAAATACAAAGCACTCAATTAAACTTGAATTTCAGATTTATGAACAAATGTTAGTATGCCTCTCAGTATGTGTATACTATGTCCTATTTGATATTTGAAACTGAAACTTAACCTGGTATCCTGTATTTTAATTTGGTAGTTCTAGCCATGTATTAAGGGCAAACCAACTCTTGACCTATGTATCTAAACAATAACTTCCCTCCCTTATATCACTTTCCATATCTTTAATATTTACTATAATAAAAATTCTTAAATTGAATGCATCATTTTTGATGTTGCATTGGCCTTTGCTTCACTCCTGTTCAAAATCCCCCGTACCTTAAAGTCATTACTCCTCCTTTCTATAGCTTACAGTTGAACAAGTAAGTAAAATGCATGTTTGTAAATTTGTTTCCTTGAATATTTAACCAAAACTAACAAAATTTCCTTAATCACTACATTAGAAGAAAGGTACTAAATATAAAGGGTTGATTGTAAATGTGAAAATGTCACCTTTGTCCAACAAAAACATCACAACCTCTCTGTAACTGGCTCTGTTTTAAACCCAGTACAGAACACTGATCTTGTTAGCCTTTACTTTTTTAAATCTGATAGAGATGAGGGTTTTTATCAGAGATGCTTTATATTCAAGCCCTACAATTATTTGTAAGGCAACCTCTCCTCTAGAGGGCTTTTTCCCATTAGATTCCATCACAACTACCCCCAGAATTAGATTCTGATACACACACAAGGAAACCAGCAGCTGGCAGAGGCAGTAGCACTCTTACCAACAGCCGTTTCTCCTGTTTCCTAGCACACTGGAGGTTCTGGCTATGTGTACGTTGCTCTGGCCAAAGAAATCAGAGTGGAAGTCCCATGTGTTTCCGCAGGACAGAAGTTTTTAATTGATGGTAGGCAACTCTCCAGCCTGCTCTTTCCCCACCAGCATGGTCACAGAAGAGTCAAGATCAATGTGGACTGGAATACTGGGCCAACACATGGATTTCTGCTATCCAGAGCAGGGGTCATCAAACTATGACCCCTAGGCAAAACCCCTCCTGTTTTTGTATGGCCTGAGATTTAAAAAAGCATTTATTAAATATTTTGAAATGTAAAGTATAACACTGTTCACCATTGGGTAAGGACAGTTACTCCATGCCATCCTCTGGCTCACTACTCTGACAATATTTACTATCTGATACTTGATAAAACACTTTGCTAACCCCTGCCCTAAAGATTCACCCGACCCATGGCAAACCTATCCTTAAGCAAGCAATGAATCTGTGTGAAGCAACAGGTTTTTGCATTATTTGCCATTGCTGCATTTTAGACTTGGGACCCAAGGACCATAGCTCAGTAAAGACAAATTTCTCTGGAACTCAGCTTTCCCTGTATAAATGGGTGCACATAAAATGAGACAATGTGTATGAATACATAACTATTAGTCATAAATGTTCCATAAACTGAGTAGACGAGGGTATGACTATATGTAAGGGAGGTAAAACAATGAATTGGTTACAAAAGTGTATTCTTTCTGCTTCACAATTTTGCTGCAATAAATTAGTCATCAAATATTTAAACTCCTATCTTGAAATGTCATTTCTTTATTTTCCTAATACATCTTTCAGTTTAATATTTGGGAGGCATTGTATCAGTCTCATGATCCAACACATGCACTTCCAAGTGGGTAGAGTCCCATAATGAAAAATGAAAAACAAACTACTTCTCGTTTTTTTTTTTTTTTTTTTTTTTTTTAATGTCAACTTTGCCATCCAAATACTCAGAGGAGATTTCATCGGAAAATTCTACAAAGCAATTTCTGTCCCATTAATAAGTCTATGGAACCTCAAGCCCTAATTCCTTCAGCAAAGGAAATTTCCTCACCGGTTCTGATTCTCTGACTTATTTAAGCCAAGAGATTTTCTTCTGGGTACAGTTCTTGGGGCTGGTACTTGCAGGGTACCATTTCTTTTGAGCAGAGTCTGAATCAAATTATATCCCAGAAGTTCAGGATTTAGAATGCCTTTTATGACTTCAAAACCCAACCCTGATTATCTTTACATTTTTGGACAACAAACCTCTCCAATTAAACAATGAACTGGTTGCAGAATAAAATGCAGAGTGGCTTTCATCCCATTTCTAATAATTCTTTCAGTACCAGTGGAAAATATAGAAACATGCAGAATGAGGTCCTCATCGAGGACAAGACATTGACATCTCTCAAATAATAGAGAAAATGTGCAAAAACTAATGAGAGGTTCCTGTGAATGGGAGGAGGCCTTGCAGACTTGGAGTGAGGTCATTGCCATTTCAGGTGTCATTTCTAGCACACCCGCGTGACTTCACTCCTTGGGTATGACATTCTGTAGGAGGCTTTCCTGGGGGAGGAGATGGAGCCACAGTTTGGGAGAAGCAGGTTAGAAACGCTGTTGCAAATTTAATGTTCTTAATGCTCACTGTCTGTTTTTAACCAAAATACTTTCTATGTTCTTTAAAAAGCAATTATGTGGAACCCCTTTCACTGTGTAAGATTAAGATTTTCATTATAGAAAAATGAGGTCTAAACAGAGTTGTTTAAAAACTTTCAAAAATATTCCTAGCATGCACTGGCTAATTTGTGTTTAATTCCAAATAAACATATGAGTGAATGTTGAAGAGATGGGGCTCCAAGGATGTACAGCAGATCTATGATTATGGAATATTAAGATGCAACTTTTTTTTTTAACAGTGTGGATGCTTTTCACATAAAAACAATTTTTGTCCCTACTACATGGAAGCACAAACTGGAATGTCCTCTACCCCATAGCCCAAGTTTATACCACTGACCTTGACTGCTGCTCAAACAGCAGCAAAAGTCTGAAGCTCTGGATTCATTCTCTGACATAACCTCCACATCATCCACATGTCTACTACCTCCCTCTGAAGTGCTAATGTTTTATTTTCCTATTCTTCTCCAGATTCTTTCCAATGCCAGCCCCTATCATCAGGTAGCTCCCTCAGTCTCACACTTATCCTCATTTCAGCAGCTTGGGTTCCTACAGTATCCTCCCCCTGTACCTGATGCCAAATACCAACCTGGAGTCACTCTGTCTCATCTGCTCTTCGTGGCTTTATGTGTGCTACAGAATGCCAAGAAAACAGTATGGTGTAGCCCTGAAAAAAACAGACAGAACCACAGGCAAAAAGACCCACAGGAGTGAGGACTTTCCACTGCAGAAATAGGCCAGGCCTTCACAGGGGCTCAGTTGGAAAGACTGGGAAGGGTTTCCAGGCAGAGAGAGCCCTGGGAAGATACTAGTAAAAGCACATGCAGATTCTCATTCTTTATGTGCCCTGAAACTCAAAAGCAGATACATTTGCACACTAAGCTCAACTAATCCACAGTTAGCCTTTAAACACAAGGAAAACAAATTGTGGCTGAAATAGCCAAACATGAAACAAACTGGAAAAGAACCATGAACAATAAGCAACATGTTCTGTTTTGTGTGTGTATGTGTGTGTGTTGTTGTTGTTGTTGTTTTTGTTTTTTGCAGAAGTTCTAAAGAGCTAGACCATGAGGAGGGGAAGAGGGGAGAGAAAATAAGGTGCTAAGGAAGGAGAATTATCAAACGATGTTATGCATACGTATGGGTGTGGCATAATTAACCCCACTATTATGTACACTTATAATGCACCAATACACACTAAGAACTGGCAAGAACTTGGAAAAAGGTTAATCCTAGTACACTGTTGATAACAATGTAAATTCTGTAAATTGATGCATTTAATATATAATCTTGCTGTTATGCAAGGTAAGTTGAGGTTATCTACTGTATAACAAAGTGACACCAGTAAAAGACAGTCTGAAATTTGATAAAAGAGGTTTATTTTATATCTGAAATTTGATAAAAGAGTAGATCTTAATTGTTCTCACGACAAAGGAAAGAAAGAAAGAAAGAAAGAAAGAAAGAAAGAAAGAAAGAGAAAGAGAGAGAGAGAGAGAGAGAGAGAGAGAAAGAGGCAAGCTAGCTATTTGAGGTAATAGTGGAAAGAGAGAGGTAGGGCTCAGTGCCAACGCTGCCACTAACATCAGGCATCCGAACACATCCACCTCCCTCACGTTTCCCAACAGAACCACATGTTTGTTCACGTAGGAGAGGCCAACCCACTCCATCCCACGATGAGTCTTCATTAAACCACTCAGTGCATTCTATCCATTGCCTGCTCTGTTCCTGGCAAGGGTCAAAGAGGGCACATGACCCAAGCCAGTCCATTTTCAGGACATGCCCTGGGGCTGGCACAGCAAGCCTTTTTCACGAAGCAAAGGGCAGCATGGAAAACTAAAACCTCAGAGGCAGCAAAAGAGACACCTCGCCTGGACAGAAAGTCAAGTGCTGTCTAAGGGCTTTGCCTTGTCCTCACAAACTCCCTTTTGCTCAAATTTAGTCCCTGCTGAAAACTGTGGCTGCCTTTGCCTTCAAAAGAGGGGTGTGTGTGTGTGTGTGTGTGTGTGTGTGTGTGTGTAAAGAAACTGAGAACTGTGGACACTGCTATAAGTTTTGTTTCCCTATTCTAAATATGCATCCAGAATCGATACACAGATGATGAATGAATAAACGCATGAATGGATAAAAAATAAAATTAAAACCTAAGACTTTGCACATTAGAGCATTAGTTAAATTTTAGTAGTGATTTTGTTCTGGTGACAGTTAATTCTACTTAAGGGATCAGTTGAGGAGAAGAAAGTGATCAGGAATTTGAGGTCTCCTTTCTGGTAGACACTGCAAGGAACAAATCCCATGATGCCATAAGGAGTGGAGCACGTACATTTCTACAAAAGGGACAACAACATGTTTTAAATGTCATGTTCTGGTGTTTTAGGCAGATCCAAGAAATCAAATAGTGCACTCTCAGTTAAAAGGTAAGTGTGACTGTCTAATGAGTGCACAAGACATCAGTGGCACAAACAAAGGCAGCCCCAGAGACTGTCAGGAAAGAACCAGAAACTAGGAAAATCACACAGAGAACTCACGTAGAGCAGAATAAGGAGACACACAGTGTAAGATTTAGGGGGAAAAAATGGCAGCCAGCAAATGGGATTCCACACCTTGGCGCAATTCTAAAGGGACAGCCAAATGGGGGATTGGCCTGAGCTTTTCAGTGACCCAGGAGACCATTAGTGGTATCATTGGAGAAGATGGCCTTCTTTCTAATCAGTACTGCAAAGCTGGACACTTCTGAGCACAGTGTAGCCCACACCTCGAAGACAACGACTGAACCACCCCGCATCCTCCAACATGCCTTTTGTCAGCACACTGTGATTTGAATGAGATTCAGAATTCCCAGATTCGAGGACAGTCCTGGCTCTCTGGGACACAAAAGAAACTTCTGCAATGACCTTTGATTACCTCATCTGTCAAGATCATCAGTACAGATTTTCTGGCTCAGAGAATACAGAGTACGAATTAAGTTCATAGAGGACTTCATCTGCAATCAAAGATGCCAGCTCTGTTTCCCAGCTATTTTAAATGGAACAGTTTAGGGACCTGATATGTTATTAATTGCCCTTCCACCTCTAACTGTACCAGTGTGGCATTCTTTATCAAGTTTAGTCTTAGCCTTTTCTCTTATGTGTGAAATGGCTATACATCCCTGTTAACGGACCAGGAATACCCAACATCAGGAATGCCAAACCTTTTCTTTTTGAAATACGATTTCCTTTTGGCTTTTTGCCCACACATGGCTAAGTAGCATTAGCTCCCCAGGCAGACCTCATCGTATTTGAGTTAAATACAGTGAGAAATGCTGATGCTTCGATTTCACTAATATCCTTGTTCTATAATTCTTTATTTTATGACCTGCCCCTGGCTGGTCCCTGAGCAAAGAATTTGCTGTTCATGAAGCAGGATGACGAGTCTCATCACATCATGATAAAGAAATTGGTGTTGCGTTAGCTGTCACATGAGCAATCAGAACACACAATATGAAGGTAGTGGCTCTGGGCTACTGTTTGATCCCACACGGAAAGTAAAACATCACACTTTCATCTGACATGAAAAAAAAAAAACCTAGATTTTTGTTGTTTTCATCTTGTACTCATAGAAGAGAGTCAACCACAGAGTCACATTGGAACAGCACGATGACACCAGGGCCACCGTTTCCCAAGCCATTAACAGCCTTGCTTGGCTTATCACCAAAAGCATGCTGAAAGGAAACAACTTGGGTTTGTGTTTATGATTCTCAGATTGCTCAGCAGTGTTCAAATCAGGAAGGAAAAAATGATACGTATAAATTTTTTTTCCTAACATCCCATCTTTTATTTATTATATTTAACACAGACTATTTGTATAATAAATCATCTGTGCCAGGCACACTCTTAAGTGCATTTCAAATGTTAACTTATTAAATCTTCATAATGATTATGTAAAATAGGTTCTAAATCACCACCAATTTTTGTAGATGAAGAAGTTGAAGCACAGAGATGTTAAGTAAGTTATCCAAGGTCACAGAGCTTATAGGTGGCAGAGCCAATCTGGCTCCAACCTCTACATACTCCTCTACTATAATAGGTTGTCTCAAAAGCAGTGTTAAATATAAATGTCAGCCTTGAAAACCTTTGATTAGCACAACTAGCTTATGATCTATTTTGTTAAGAATGAATAACACTGTTTCAACTTTAAAACATAAAGAAAAAAACAGTAAATATTACGATTATATATAAAAAATTATAAATATTTTAACTTGTTAAAGCCTATGTAATGTGACAAAATAAAGAAAGATTATTTACATCTTTGCCTCTAAAATTTCTTCAATAAATGGAACATACAAATTGAAACGTGGCTTTCATAAACTAGGTAAGTGACTACTATCGTCTCCCCTGGGAGATGTGGTTTTCACATTACTATTTCTACAAAATGGGGAAAGAAAAGTTTCTTATTTTTAAAGGCCTACCCTGCTTCTGTCTGGAGATCAGCACGTGTTCAATCACAAATGATGTGGTCAGAGAAGAACCACGAAAGGCGTTTGGACAGGGAAGATAAACCATTGGTGCAAACTATTTCAACTCAAGAACCTCATTGCCCCTCAGCTGTCATCTCTGCCTCACCTCCTTACCCCTCTAAGCCTGGTTCTATAACTTCTCAACTCTTCCCTAGTGCCACCAACCCTCCCAATTATCTAGGACACCAAGCAGCTGACACCTTTGTTGGGACCATCCCACCCTTCCCCCATTCTCTCAGTGCTGGGGACAGAACCCAGGGCCTGTGCGTGTTTGGCAAGTGGTTTACCATTCCAGCCCTGGCCATCTCTATCCTCACCACACTCCACCCCTCCACCTTTAATTCTTTCCTTTTGTCACAGTGTCCCTAAATTGCTCAGGCTGGCCTAGCATTTTTGATCCTCCTGACTCTGCCTCCAGAGGATCTGGGATTCAGGTGTGAACCAACGCATTGAGCCATTCCCTCCCTCTTTTATCCTCTGTACTGCCTTTCTACTTTAAAGAAGGGGTTTTTAAATATATTTTCTTGGGTGACCACAGCAGTAATATTAGTAAATTAATTATAACAGAATGCCGGTGACTGGACATTAGGCTAAGTCTTGCGTAATGACCTCTTTTAATGCTCACTGTGAGACAAGGGTTGGATGACAGGATATTTAACACCAATTAGAATAGCTGCTAGCCATAAACAATGGGTAAGGCTACCAGAGTGCAAACTGCTGAATATCAGCCTTGTGTTTATCATTTACATTTCACAGAGAAGGCAATTCAGCTTGGCAAATTTAAGTTATGTGCCTAAGATCAGATGACTAGTTAGAGTCATACCATAAAATTATACCAGCTTCGGTTTGACTTCAAGATGGTCTCTTGTACTATGGAGTCAATAGATTCTTTTTGGAAAGGAGCAGTCAGTTGCCAAAGATGTTTAGGCATCATTACATGTTATATTTTCTATTTGGGGCATATGTGATATATGTTAGTATATTAAAGGCTTTAAAATGCTCAGGAATCTCTTTAATTTACTAGACCCAGAGTTTTTCCAAACTCCATTGGTTAGAACATAACTTCTTCACGCAGGATCTATTATTAGAGCTCCAAAAACTTAGTTTGGAAAATGCAAGCCAAAAAGCATATTCAAGTTTCTTAAAAATAAAACCTTCCTAGATTCATGCAGGCCAATAAAACTTGGAGGTTATGTCTCTTTTTCTTTTCGAGTATATATACAACTCCTCAAACGCCCCCTACCTTATCTGTGTCATTCTTCACCTCAGTTCAAGTTTACCAAATGAAAGGATTCCAGTTGATCTACGCAGACCATTCAGTTGCTATTTCCCACAGACACCTAGACAGTTATACAGGAGGAAACTGTACAAAGCTAAAAAACTGACAGGTGTAAGAATAGACTCTTATCTCTCTACCCTCGGTCCCCTTAGACCATCAGACTAGCACCGCTTCTTCTTAGCTCTATGTCTACAAGTGGCACCACCATCCACGTGGTAAATTGCACTGGGACAATCCGAGGTTACTTGGTTTGCTTTGCATCCAACCAAACTTCTACTTCCTAAACACGTATGGCACTTATCTAAAGTAATCATGCAAATTATCGACCACATTGAGCCACTTGTACGAATCAAAGGCATTTGCAGACTGTTAGAATTAATGAAAATAATATGCATTAACCAGGACTTCCCTCAGAACCTAAGAAGAATGCTCCTATAATGTAATATTTTCCTCTTCTCAAGAATCTGAAATCCATCTCTTACGAGGACTCCTGTCATGAGACAGGGACTCGGCATCCTACCTCATTACAATTCTATCTTCTTGAAATGAGCCATCAAAGAAGCTCAATGAAGCTAGATGATGCTTTGCACTGGGAGAAAACCTTATTCTGCCCTTCTGGGTCCCAGACTCCAACTTTCATCCTTCTGTGCTCTGTGTCTGCTGACTCTTCTCCCTGCTAAAGCATCCTTCTTTCATCTTGTCCTCCTGAAAACTCTTCACTGGGTTAATTTTATTATCATCTAAAACCTTGGCTTAGTATCTACTCCTTTAGAAAGCCTCCCTTACTGGCCCCACCCATCACGCCCAGGTGGGCCAAGAGCCCCTTCTTTGTTACCACATCAAGACATAAATACTTCCTTGCCTTTCCCAGACTGCCTTTCCACAATGATTCAGCTCTTGCTAAACTACAACTCAATTTATGTGTTTATTACATATGGCTTGATGCATGTTTATATGTATTTATTTACTGAAGATAACTACAAATTCATCAGATCTTTGCGAGCAACCCACAAAGCAGGTTTGATAAATATTGATGAATGTTTAAAAATCTAAGTAAATTTCCATAATAATTCTGTCATTGCAATAATCACACTAACACAGAATAGGCAACATTAAGGAATGTTGAGTTACTATACTTCAATTATCTATGTATAATTCATTATCATTTCATTTATTACACATGTACTTTCAATTAAATAGTCTAAAAGAGATTAGACAATATTTTAGGCTTGACATGATTTTCAAATATTCAAATAGTATTTTGCAAGTAAAATGAGAACTGCAAAAAGTGTTATCTAGTAATATAAAAATGACAAAGGAAAAGAATGACCACAGCAACAGGCAACAGACTCCCATAATCTTCAGAAACTTAAGGGCATACCATTCTAAGCAGGGAAAATCTTAATGGGGCCCAAATCAAGTCATGGTATTAGTTATAATAGAGAAAGATCTTCCAGATGATGCAATCTATTGTACACTGGTTTCTGTGTGATGATGAAGGCACCCCCAGCGAGACATGTTTGTGTAAGGGACCTTACCTTGCTTTACCTAAAGAATGTGTTTGGCAACTATTAACCATGGATTCTCAGAGAACTAAAACCAGCCTCACTTGCTAAAGTGACAAGAATCCCTAAATAGCATTCATCACTACAGGATAATAGTGATGTGAAGAAGGGACTCTGTGGACCCTTCAAGTACTGGGAGAAGAGCCAACACAGATGATGTTATGGCAGTTGAGTTACTATAAAGAGGACAACAAACCCAGGGTCCACTGCATTTTTTTTTCTATATTTTCTCAGGATTGAGCTAAGACTATAAGAATCTTTTCTAGGAAACTCAACCTAAATGCCTCAAAACCAATAGTTTTAAAAAGAAATACTTTGGTGAAAATTCTGTTTTTCTACGCAGGTAAGCCCTGTGATATTCAAACATATCTTGGGCACGAAAGCAACTCAGTTTCAAATAAGAAACTGAGGACTAGGCTGTGTGGGTAAGAAATTTGTTCCAATAAGATTTAGTCACACCGACAATCAAAGCAATCCTCTATGTAATAGCACATCCATCTTTTAGAAAAAATTTCTGGCAGAAGCTGATTCTTATCTTCAAATAATTAATGAAAACATAAAGTTATATAAGACCGCATTTATTTAAGGGGTCTTATTAATTGCTGAATCATACGAAAACATGTGTTAATCCCAATAAATTTGGGTGGTATCCGTTTAATTTTAAAATACGATTACTGCAGGTTAGAATTTTTGCAATATTGAATAGAGCCTGCATGCAGATTAGAATTTTATTACTAAAGGTCTTTTAAATATCATCATGTGGATGGATAGGCAGATAGAAGGATGGATGGATGGATGGATGAATGGCTGGATAGATGGATGGATGGATGGATGGAAATTCTCAGAGCAGGGTAAAAACAAGATGGAGAGTTCCAAGTTCTATGCAATAACTCATGGCTTATTATTTATTACAACATAAATTTTAATGAACTAGTCAATATACTGTTTTGTCTACAGCACCACTGTTGCATTGTTATTAACTAACATATTTCATAGTGGTGATCATATCACACACCTAAGAAAGGAAAAAAAAAAACATCTAGTGATTAAGTGCAGAACCTAAAGCTGATTCTCCAGTGTCTTATAAAATGACAAAGCGTTGGGAAAGGCAGACGTTTTAGTCAGCTCTTTCACTACTGCTGTGGCCAAAGGACCTAACACGAACAACTAGAGGAGGAAGTTATTTGGGGGCTCGCGGTTTCAGAAGTCTTAGTCCATAAATGGCCAATTCCATTCCTCAGGAACAAAGGCAAGCAGAACATCATGGTGGAACGGTGGGAAAGAGGAAGGTGGCTCAGGATGAGGTTCCAAGAAGCAGAAAGAGAAACAGCTCTCCTCACAGACAAAATATAATCCCCAAGGGCTTGCCCCCAGTCACCCACCTCCTCTCCCATACCCTATCTGTATACAATCCCCACTCAATTAATCCCTATTAAGGGATTAATGTGCTGATAAAATTAAGGCTCTCATAACTCAATTATTTCACTTTAAGTTTTCTTACATAGTCTTGCATGTGAATTTTTGGGGAAAATCTAATCTCAGCCATAACAGCAGGGCTCCAAGATTTGATGATAAGAAAAAAAAAATGAATTTTATTTTATTTGCTAAAATGAAAATTAAATTTATACATTAAAGAAATATTTAATAAAACAGTTGTTGGTATTATAATATGCAAAAATCTCTGCTTATATATAAAATGATTCCATCTGGCAATGTCTAACTGGCTATCAGAATGAGTGCCTGCTTATGATGGATATCACCAAGCCAAATTCTTGGGCTTTTTGGTTAAAAAAATAAATTTTATGGGTGCAGGATGTAGCTTAGTGGTGAGGCCCTGGGTTCCATCCCTACCACCACACACACACACACACACACACACACACACTCTCTCTCTCTCTCTCTCTCTCTCTCTCTCTCTCTCTCTCTGTCTCTCTCTTTATTGTTTACATTTAAGGTATACAATATGATATTATAAGTTATATATTTAGTAGCATGGTTATCACATTAGAAAAAACTGATATATCTATCCTCTCATAGTTATCCATTTCTCCCTATACTAAGAACAGCTATCCTCTAGTCAGCAACAATCCCGAATATAATATACTACTATTAATTATAGTCCTTTTGTTGCACATTAGACCTTTAGCCAATGCATCCTAAATATTTACTACTTGGCGTCCTGTGACCTACACCTCCTCTTTTCCTCCTCACACCCTGAACTTGGTAATCACTGTTTATTTTCCATCTCCAGATATTTGACTTAAAAACAAAAGATTCTTTATATAAGTGAGATCATGCAATAGTTTTCTTTTTGTTTGGCTCATATCACCTAATATAATGTGTCCCAAGTCCATTCTTGTTGTAGCAAATGTCAGGACCTCCTCCTTTTATAAGGCTGAAAATTATCAAGTTGTGGCAATCAGTGAGTCACAACCTTGGGCTCTTGGGCCCATGCTATGCATTCTTGTACTTTCAAATACAAACAGAAATGATTAGAGGCTGCAAATCAGAATATTTCAAAACTGAATTAAATGAGAAAATTTTAAATTGAACTAGAAAACCTCCATATCTTAAATTAGGTATTATTTGATTACTACAAAGGCATTTGCAACATTAGTCAATGTTGCACACATCTCAATTTGGGGTCTACATTTTACTCTAAAAATGATATTTTAAAACTCCCTTAGTAAAGTTCATTTGAGTGTTCATATGTACATCAAAAGCAATCCTTTCTTTGAATCTCAGTATATTATAAACATTTTATGTCACTTGGAGATTTTATGTTTGTTTGTTTTCATAGTTTTGTCTTCTATTTCTGAGCAAGTGATTTCTTAGCCATTAATTTAGGTCTACGAATCAGGTACAGTGGTCCCCTCCCTTGCACAGAAACCTCTTCTGTGGTTTCAGTTACCTATGGTCAACTACAGCACAAACACATTAATGGAAAATTCCAGAATAAACATAAGTTTTAAATTGCACATAGCTCTGACTAGTGTGATGAGATCTTGCATTATCCCATTCTGAACAATCATGGTGTTAATCATCCTTTTGTCCAGTATATCCCACTGCATATCCTACCCACCCACGGTCACCAAGCAACTTCTTGGTTATCAGATCAGGCGTAGCAGCATTTCAGAGTTCATAGACCATCCGTGGTATCCAGTGTCCACAGATAATGGGGGCTAGCTACATACAGAAACTGATATGCCTCTAAATTTAATTTTATTTCCTGAAGACAAAGGTTAATTTTTATTTGATTCATAAAAACTTCATTGTGGTTTATTCTAAGGTAAATAAATTTTTAAATAAATAAATAAATTTTCAAATTAACTGAAGGAGAATGCAACAAATTAGTTTTCTTCTTACCTTTAGTGAATTAATTCTATTTTTAATCACACTAATGTAGAGCAATTAAGAAAGAAAAAGCAATAAAAGGGATCCAAATTGGAAAGGAAGAAATAAAGATATCTCTTATAAAAGATGTATGATGTCATATACAGAAAAATCCTAAGGCACTCATTAAAAAATAAAATTAATGAATGAGTTCTACAAAGCTGCTGGGTACAAAATTGACATGCAAAATATTTCTATACACCAAAAATAAACAACCTGAAAATGAAATTAAGAATGAAGTACTTGGGAGTAAATGTAACAAAAGAAAGGGTAAGACTTTTACACTAGAAACTTAAAACTTTATTGAAAGAAAATAAAGACCTAAAAAAAAAGGAACAAGATTTCATATTCATGGACAGCTACATGTCAATAACATGGAAATGTCAATACTCTGATATTGATCCAAAGAATGAAAATGCAATTCCTATCAAAATCCCAGCTGCTTTTTGTAAAAAATAATGAATTAACTTTAAAATTCACCTAGAAATGCAAGGGAATCCAAATAGCCAAAATGATCTTCATGAGAACTTTGTTGAGGATTCACACTTTAAAATTTCAGAAGCACATAACAAAACCATTGTAATTGAGACTACATGGTCCTGATAGGAGATAGACAAAGAAAATAAGGGGAAAGAACTGATAGTCTAAAACTAAATACTTGCCTGTATGGCCAATGGCACAAAAGTCACTTAAACAGTAGTATCAACAAGTGGTACCAACACAGTGGGTCATCTGCATAGAAGGGAGCTAGATGCCTAATCACAAAATTTACAAAGTCATTTCAAATCCTACACCCATAGCATCTGAGAAATAAATATATAACTCTTAGAATAAAACTTAAGAGTAAAAAATCCAAGGTACTAGACAAGGCATTAATTTCTTAGATAAAACACCAAATGTCCTACTTGTAAAAGAAAAAAATAAATAAATCAAATCAATGAGCTCATCAAAAAAATTTAAAATTTTCTGCACCAAAGAATTGCATCAAGAAAGTGAAAAGATCCCCTACAAAATGGAAGGACATATTTGTAGATCATATAACTATTAAGTGGCTCATATCCAAAATGTATAAATAATCCTTACAATTTATCAATAAAAAGATGAATCATCCAACTTGAATATGGGCCAAGGACCTGAGTATACATGTTTCCAAAGAAAAGATACAAATAATGAATATGTGCATGCAAAGACCATCATCATTAGCCATCAGAGAAATCCAAGTTAAATATACAAAAAAATACCACTTATAACCATTGGGATGGCTATAAGCAGAAGAACAAATAATAACAAATGATTATGAGAACATGGAGAAGCAGAACTCTCAGCCCTTCTGGTAACACAGTAAGATGGCACAGATGCATTGGGAAACAGGCAGACCATTTTTCTTAACAATTAAACACAGAATTACCATATTACCCAGCAATACCATTCCCAAGTACATACCCAAGAGTAACAAAACATGTTTCCATATGAACATGTTTAAAAAATGTTCAGAGCAGCATTATTCATAGTAGCAGAAGAATGGGCATAACCCAAATTTTGGGGCTGACAACTTGATAAATTAAAAGTATCCATGCAATAGAATATTATTAGGCAATAAAAAGTGATGAAGTTCTAATTGTACTACAGCATGGAAGAAATGAAAAAGCATATTTTATATGAAATCTACAGAACAGACAAATTTATAAAGAGCAGATTAGTGGTAGCAAGGAGGTAGGTAGGGGAGAGGTAATTGGGATTGACTGCTAACGGATATGGGGCTCCTTTAGAGGTGAGGAAAATATTCTAAAATTAGATAATAATGATCAAAGTACAGTTTTGTAAATACACCAAAAACTAGTATTGTATACAGCAAACTGTATTTTTTTCTGAATCATATCCAAAGTTGTTATTTTTTAAAAAATCACATATTCTTGTTCCCATACCTGTTTGTTAAAGAAATATTTGGGCTAAATATCCCTGCTTAGAGTATATAGCTTACATTTCATTAGTTTTAGTTACTTGAAAATAGAAAATACAACCAGGATAATGAGAACCACTAAATTTAATTAAATGTTTCAAAATTCTATCCTTTAAAGAATTCTAAGGAACCACCATCTTTTCTTCCTACTTTTCATTGAGAGCAACGGTAAAGAAACATACTCTCCCTAAATAATGTATATATTACATTAATGTAATGCTAATTAATGTAATGCTAATTAATTTTCACTGAAACACTAATGTCCTTTGGAGACACAATGACAAGAGCCATAGGTGGAAATGAAAGGAACACTGCTTATCAGAAGTGAGGGATAATGCCCACGTTGCCAAAGTAACCAAACTGTCTCATAAGAAATGTATGATTGTGACATTCACTTATCAATGTTTCCAAAATGCAACTCTTATCTTGCTTTTGTTGTAAATTCAATTTCCATGAGTGACTTCACAGATACCCTCCCCCTCCATGAGCATGTCATATTGATTTCTGTTTCCAAAATAAATTAAACCAGAGAAATTTGGCCCAGGCTGCCTCTCTGTCTCATTCTCCATGGGAAATAAACCATTTAGTCCAGGAGACTATGCTATGTGAAAACTGCTCATTCAGCTTTCCGCTTTCCACATGAACCTTCTCCCATAATAACCTCCCAAATCACAGAGTGGCTGATGGCAAATGATCCTACAGGTGAAGTGCCTCCGAGCAGAAAGTACATAATTGAAAACCATTTGCTGAATTTAATCTTCTACCTTTTGTTGCTAATCATCCTGCCCCAACTTCCCAGTAAGACAGTGGTGGGAAACTCAGTGATGGCGACTCACTGTCTGACAAGATTTTCCACCCGATTATGAACAGCTGTAATTACTAGGAACTTATCGTTTACCTTGAACTTCCCAGATCCACCTTGTGTTTCCTGTAGCCAAGTGCTGTGGATTTTATACTTCCCCTATAAAGATTTTAATAGATTTGTCAAGTCCAATGTTGCTTAGCCCTGTTTTTCTGCTTGCATGTTTGTTTCCAAGGTCAAAACTTCCACACTTTGTCAAATTGAGCTCACCACACTCAAAATTTGAACCTATGGTATTTGGACAAAAGTTCTTGAAATCTTTTCTTTGGAACTCACTGTTCATGTGCTACCAAATTCATTCACATATTTTTTTTCTTTTGAATTTGTAATAGGTTTCTGACATATAATGCTATTCCACCCCGCTTCCAACCAGGTGTGCTCTTTTGAAGCATGATGTAGTTTTATTCTGGTTGCAAGGTCTACCCTTCAAAGTCTAGATGTCATCTGGTTCAACTAGCCTCCAGACAAACAATTCTTTATGGTTTCCTCACTCCAACAGCTTACGCTACAGTCCTGCAAGGAAAATGCACCCTTTCTGATTATATTTTTTGTAGACAGTTGAAGAAATTTTTTTCTGTTTCCCTATCTCTGCAAAGGTCCAACATACCTAGGATTTGGTAGCCTTTGGAGGTATTTCCAAGATAACTACCGACAGTGTTATTTGTCCTTTAAAATACCAGTGGAATATGTTGGAGTGTATGGTTTTGATAAGTTCTGAAGGGTTCTCCTCTATATTTCAGGTACACTTTGTAAAGACAAAATCATGTTCTGACTGCCCAATTCATAGACAAGTTTCATGATTCTCCTTTTTTTCTTAGAAAAGCTTCCTTACATCATCCTCACCTTGACCATATTGCTGAGTGCCAATCCCAGGTGATTTCACTTTCAAATTCTCCTCCAGGTACACATTCTAAGGAGTGAGGAATCTTTTGAATAACTGTGCCAGCATTTACTTAGGCAACCATGAACATTCCGTGATTTGCTTGGCAAAATACATCTAAGCCAATGCAACCCTAACAGAGCGATTCACTATCCTTGTCTCAGGCTGATTTGTAAATGGGTATTTCCAAGAGTCCTTCATTCAGCACATGCTTCTCAGGAACATTTCACATATTAAGCTCTTTACCAGGCCTAAGGAGGGCTAAGTAATAAATATCTGGGAGACCTGACTCAGGTGATACTGAGTTTTGTCCCTGTAAACTAAAATTGCACTAAAAATCAGAGCTCAAAACACTGAGTCCAAGCATCAAATATTAATGGGTTCTTTAATTTATAGACTGAATTTCCTAAGGAGTGAAATCATTTCTTGGCCAGACTTAATTCTTCCCAAGATCCAGCTCAGAATAAATGTCTCTACAATGTTCAATAACTGTGCTCTAGCTACTTTAAAAATGTCCATTTGGAATGATATGTAAAAAAAGAATATATTTATAAAAAGACAATTCAAATACCACTAAATTATTATGTATTAATAATTTGAAACAAGCCATTCATATACAGCAGCATGTTAAGATTAAAAAGCTTCTTACATTTTTTCTTATATTAAAAAGAACACCTGCTGTTAAGCCTGTACTTACTCTGTGTCTAAGAAACAAATAGTTAAGGAAGAAGTAATTAAAGGAACTCTCAAATACCAACATCCTTGGAGAGAAATAACTTTATGCAGAAAATAAGTCAGACTTTACTTATATTTCTATTCCTAGGCCAGTACAAGAGAATTGTCCTTAAACGGAATCAATTCTCAGCCTTATAAATTACATGCACATTTCCAAATGCTGTTCTGATTACATCCTTTTTTAAAGCAAATAAATAATTTCCTTATGCACTGTTTGCTTATGATAGTTAACTGGATTTTGATGATTCCCTAATATGCTTGAGCAGCTTACTATCCCAGTTGTTCTCTTTTTAGTTTTCTTTGGAAAGATGAAAACTCATTTAAACATCCCGAAAATATGTCATTATCAGCCCAAACCAGAGTATTACAAAATTACAAAATATAAATTGCATAGCAATGCCTCTATGTGTAACCACAGTTCTGATACCCATAGGGTCAAGGGGAATCTTCATTTCTACCATTTGTGTAACTAACAATTATGATGCCTTAAGAGTTCTGGTAACTAGCTGGGTGTGTTAGTAATACATGCCTATAATCCCAGTGGCTCCAGAAGCTGACGCAGGAGGATTGCAAGTTCAAAGCCAGCCCCAGCAAAAACAAGGCATTAAGCAGCTCGGTGAGATCCTGTCTCTAAATAAAATGCAAAATAGAGCTGGGGATATGGTTCAGTGGTCGAGTGCTCCTGAGTTCAATTCGTGGTACCCACACCCCGCAAAAAAGTTATGGTAAGTAAAATTTTTAATTACCTGATTGAGTCTTTCATTCAATGAGTTAGTAAAAAACTTCTGCTATTTATCAAAGAAAATTATTGTTTTCCAATCTGTGATACTTCAAATAACATAATGATTTTCATAAATATGAAATGTTTTAATAAAAGTAATGTTACATAGGAAACCATTGGGAATGAATCACACATTCCCCAACAATATTTATAGCTAGTCAGAGGAAAAGTGCGATGTTAATCACAAGACTCAACTCAGAATAACTAAATATGGTCCTTGTGGCCTACTATATACTGCTGAAGATTGGTTTCACCTCATTTAGAAACCCATGTAGATTATTACACCATGCTAATGGGAAGACCTTTAGATTCCAAAATTTTCTTTGCATTAATGGAGTAGACCCTGGGAAAATAATCATATTTCATAATTACTTATTCTCAGGCACCTACTAACTGTGTATCTTTTGTTTGTATATACCAATATTTAACTTATATGAGTAATCACAATAAAAGATTTGCTGTCTTTGACAAATACAGTCATCACTCCATAGAGGGTAACCAGTTTGAAAAGGATACTATGATAAAGTAAGAGAACCAACCGACTTGAAATGTTATTTCTATTTCTCACATGCTGTAGCTATTTAGTGATAGAAGTGCTGAGTTTTGAGTTGTGACTTAGGAACTTTATCCATCAAGATAATTCAATATAATCCATCATGATAATTTAATAATCCATCTAGATAATTTAGCCATCAAGATAATTCAAGTATGATTCAGTAAAAACACACGGATGATTTCTATATAAAACGAACTTCTTTCTAAACTAACACAACGTACAAAACACCACAGTAGGATTGTGATTTGGAAGAGATGGTCAACTGCCTACTGCTTGTCCCTCCCTTAAAAAGCCATTCACGTATGAGGGGATGACTGAGCATGGGGAAAAATCAAGACAGAAGCAATCTTTTTAAGATCAATGGCAATATCTATACTTCTGGTTATCTACCAATACATTAAGAGATAAATACTCACTTCTATTGCAGGAAATCACAGAGCTCAGAAGGAGATCCTTCTAACATTTATTTTTCTCTTACATCAATGATTTAAAAGGTATTGCTCACTCATTAGAATGCTCAAGGAAGCAAAATTCCTACTAATATCCTGTTTGGTTGTATTTTTCCACAGTAGATTTAAAAATTATATATAATTATATATTATACATAATATATATATATATATATATATATTATATAAATTATATAGATAATTTCATATATATTATATATATATATGAAAATGCCAGGTGACTATCCCATATAATTTAGCCATATCCATTTATATATAAGAGGACATGAGCAAAGGAATAAATATTCTCCCATAAAAAAATCCTAGTCATTCTCAAAATCATAACAAATAATTCTTCTAGACTATCTTATTAGCAATATTATGAATTATACAACAGAAAGTCTTGTTCAAACTGTTTTTTTTTCCTGATAAGAAACACTGCATTTTAAAAAGCAACCTCTATTTTAATATTTAATACCTCAGCATATCTAGATCTCCAAAAGTAGCAAGCTATTTAAGAAAGAAGTGCACTTCTTGTGATGTTAAAAGCATTTCTGGCATTTTATATTATCTGCTTTTTAATGACTGTATTTTCCTAGCATTAAATATGAATTAATCTCTTTCTCCCTAAGTACTCTGTTGAACATGGTGAAAGAAACAGTTCAACAGGTTACTTTCCCTTGCAAAAGCCACATGGATCATTGCCTCTCTGCATATTTGGTTTAAAGCAAAACATCTGATTGAGTTGGCATCCAAGTCCAAGCTCACCCCTTTTATAGGATTTCAGATACAAGATTTGCATATTTTCTACTAAAGCATACTGACTCCAGCACAGAGTAAAGGAATGCAAACGAGATATTATTGAGATACTATCCACACAGTTTCATTCAGCAGAAAAGATTTTTTATACACCACAAGATAAAACTAATAGTATTTAAATTATTGTGAATAATTTAAAGTAGTCTGTAACAAATGCAAACAGTGGTCTCTCATATGTTCTCCAGTGACTGAATGAGATGTTCATGCTTTTACATTCTGCTGACATGTTTCAATCATCATAGCATAGGCTACATGTTAATTTAAATCACACCGACTGAGGAACAGCATCATGATGAAGAGGTTATTCTAAAAAAAAAAAAAAAAAGGAACGAAAAGTTCCACTCCCACGAAAAAGGATGGAGTAAATACATCTTTCACCATATAATCCATTGAATTGCATCTACAAAATCTGCACATACTCGGAGGAATAGGTATTTAAGAACTCAGGCAGAATAGAGAAGGCAACCAGGACTCACAGGAACACACCAGGGGCTGAACTCAATTCACTGGGGTTCTAAGAAGCTGGGACTACACTTGCTTTGTTTGCTCTCTCTCCTCTCAAAGCCTGGCCCAATTGTGGGCACAACTGGAGAATTGAATGGCAGAGAGAGGTAATTAAAACTTGAATGTTACTAATTGGAGGAAAGAAAAGGCTCAGCCAACTAGAAAATTCTGAAGGAAATATGGAGAGAGGACTTTGAAAAAGTAAACTCAAACTTTTTAAAAACACCAGGACTCACCTATAGTTGCACATATGTAGATTTGACCCTATTCAAAGCACCTAAAACTTTGAAAACTGTCTATCACACAAGGCAAAATCCGGCCCTTGGGGGGTGTCCACATGTGATCTATATAATACTGCAAAGAATTCAAAGCTGAATTACATTGGGGCCAGAACCCACAGAAAGAAGGTTGAAAACTGTGGCCTAAACCTAACCAGGTTTTCTGAGTACAAAGACAGAATATTGATGGTGACCACACAATTTAAACAAAACATAGAGACTGGTGAAATATTCAAAATGTTCACAATAAAACAGAAAATTGGTTTGTATACGAAGAATAAAGAAAGTCTCAATTGCACAGGAACAGAAATTAAAGAGACATCATTACATAATGTGAAAGGTCAAGTCACTGTGAAGACTTACACACACAAAACTGTAGAGCTAAGTACATAAAATCAAAACCAACAGTACTCAGAAGAGAAATAGCCAAATCTACAAATACAGTTGAAAATGTCAATATTCCTCTGTCAGTAATAGAAAGAACAGGTAACTAGAAAGTCAGCAAGGATTGAGAAGAAATGAAAATTACCATCAATCAACTAAATCTAACTGACATATATAGCTTGTTCAACACCACAGCAGGATATATCTTATATTCACACGTACTGGGAACATCCCCAAGATAGATCATATCCTCATTCACAAAACAAACAATAACAGATTTTGAATCATGAACATCATACACAGCATGTTCTCTGAGCCTAACTTAATTAAACTAGAAATCATTTACAGCAAAATAACATAAAATTTCCCTCGAACATTGGTAAGTCAACAACACATTTCTAAATACTCTGTGGATCAAAGAAAAAATCTCACGGGAGATTACAAAATATATTAAACTAAATCAAAATGGAAATATTTCAGAATTTATGAAAATATAGGAGGAAATTGAGAGCACTAAATGCTTGTATTACCAAAGAAGGCCTCAAAGTTTCTACCTCTACTAATAAGGAAAACAAGAGCAAAATAAACATAAAATTTGGATGAAATAAAGATAAAATTTACAAATCAAGAGATTGGAAAAATAGAAAAGATCAATAAAATCAAAAGCTGATTATTTTAAAAGATCAACTAAGTTAATAAACTTTTGGAGAAGAGAGAAGACAAAGTACCAATTGTCAGGAGTAAAAGAGCACATTTCTATAGACTTGGCAGGTGTTAAAAGAGTAATAAGGTAAAATGTGAACAATTCTATGCAAGCAAATCCAACAATTTAGTTAAAAAAGACCCATTCCTCAGAAGTGAAAAACTAAAAAGATTAAGTAAGGTGATAATATATAACATTACATTTATGACACAGTAAGTATTAAAGAGATTGACTTGGGGGTGGGGGAAGAAATCTCAAGATCTAGCTAGTTTCACTGGTCAATTCCAGCAAATATTTCAAGATATAATTTCACTTTTACACAATTGTTTCTAGGAAGTCAAAAATGAAAAAAAGATGGGAACACCTCCTCAAATCATTGTCATTATTACCCTGATATCAAATCCAATCAGAGTATCAAGAGTAGAAGGAGGAAAAGGAAGAACAACAGGAGAAAGAAAGTAAAAAATAGTCTTGCATCCCTCATGAAACCAAATGCCAAAATTCTCAACAAAAATACTGCAAATTGAACGCAACAATTTAGAAAAAATAAAGAGAGAAAAGAGAAAGAAAGAAATATCAAAACCAAGTGTGTTTTATCCTGGTAATGCAAGGCCAGGCAAATATTTGAAAATTAATCTGTATAATTTCTCATATTATCAATCCAAAGAGAAAACCCTTATGGCCATTTCAACTGATTTAAAAACAAAAAGGTGATAAAACCCAATATTCATTAATAAGGAAACAAAATTCTATTAACAAACAAGAAATGAAAGAGAACTTCTTTAGCCTAATACATGACATCTACCAAAACAAACAAACAAAAAAAAAAAAACAACAAAAAAAACTACAGCTATCATCCTTAGTTAATAGAGAAAGATTAAAACACTGTCCTGAGTAATCTTAGTGTAATAAGAAAAAAATAGTGTAGGATTTTAACTTATTTTTTATTGATACCGATGAAATGATTCTAAAATTTGTATTGAAAACAAAAGGTCTAGAATTGTTTAAAAAATTGTAAAAAGAACATAAGTAGAAGAATTACACTTTGTACTTAAACTGGAGAAATCAAATTTTGTGGAATTAATGGAAAGATACATATATTGATCAACTGAACATAATATGGTGAACTCAAAAATAAACCCACTCCCACATGGCCATTGGATTTTTGACAAAATACCAAAGTGATTTGAAAGAGGAAAGATCACCTCTTTAGTAAGTGGTTTTGGAACAACAGCACAACTACATGCAAAATAAATATTAAATTTTCACGTTATGCAAGCTAACTTAAAGTCATAGACACAAATATAAAATATAGAAGTACAAAACATTTAAAAGAATACACAGGAGAAAAATTTTTTTGACCTGTAGTTAGGCAAAGTCATGACATCAAAAGCATGATCCAAAAAGAGAAAAAAAAAATTCATGTACAGGGCTTCATAAAATTGAAAAGCCTTTGTTCTGTGAGTCCTTATTAAGAAAATCAAAGGATGAGGTAAACACTGGGGAAATCTCAGTAAGGACTTAGATATCCTGCAAGAGGCCTTTTATCTCATTCTGTACCCTGAATATAATAGTGATTATATAACTCTATGCAAGCTTTAAAATTTATAGACCAATATAACAATGACCAAAATATGTGGTAATTTTTAAAATTAGGGAAAAAGTGGAATAAAATGGGCTTAAAATTTCCACATTCATTATAGTTATTTACTACTAAATATTTAACTAAAATATATCACACCCTGCTACAGTGTTATATATTTTTATAAAGTCTGAGATAAAGATACTACCGCAAAATGTAGTCATTTTTATAGTTTTTCAAATGCTTTTAAGAATGATATCATGTATCCAATGATTAGCAACAGAAAGGAGCCAGGTTAAAGTGAAGAGCTATGCCTAAAAACTCTGCCCTCTCAGAAAGCAAGAACCAAAATAAATTTTAAAAATGTCTAATTAGTGTCACTGGCAATGAAATATTGAGGTAGTTAAAAGTTACAATCATTTTCTTTGACAATTTACAACGACCAAGATAAACTTTAATTTTCATTTAATCTAATGAAACTGCCCTATCCATTCACAGTGCAATTGCATTAATTAGAAAATTCTCCAGATAGTTTATTTTTGATATTAATGCTTCTGTGAGTTTAACATAAACTCATTTTTCTGTTGACCTGTATATGGTGCTTGCTCTTCTCTAGTGCTGTGTATATTGCTGAATATCACACTCATACTTTTGTTTGTTCTGACTGCTGTGCATGTGCAAAACACTCTCTATTTTTTTTAATTACAGTATTATGGCAAGCTAATTAACTTTTAAAAATAATTTTTAAAATATTTCTTTCAAACTCCAGCCCCCAACTCAAGATTACAATTTGCTTCTTCATGACAATAAGATATATAAGCAAATTAAATCTCAGGCACTATGAGGATATTTAACCATAATGAATTTGGCACTCTCTTTCATGAAAGAAATGACATTCAGTAGTCTCATATGGAGCAAGGGATGAATAGAAGAAATGTGTGACTTCGAGGCATATGCTTGATTAAAGTAAGTAAACTAATGCAAACAAAATCTTTAACTTCAAAGCCCAAATGCATCTAATACAGGCCAATGTCCACTGAGATCATGACTGATTTATGAACATATCTGCCAAATATGTGTAAACACACTCAGAAGTTTAATTTTCTACCACTCTCCTTAAGTGTTCTCAGGTTCAACTAAATGATCACAAGATTACCATGAGCCTTTACTAGTGTCAGATACTTAGAAGGTTCCAGAACAAGAATCACAGCTTGCCAACAAGGAAGCAGCAGATACTCTCTGGCAGGATTCTCTACAGCAACCCACACATCTCCTCAGATGCAAGAAAACAAGAGACATATCAGCAGGTGTGAGCATCAACCTGGTCCAAAGCCTCCTGCCCCAGGGCCTTGCAAATCTACTTTAACAATCCCATATCCATTGCTTTCAGGGCCACCTTCATGGGACATATTATTTATAAATCACCAGATTTTGGGAGGCCCAAAACTGTGGTAGCATTACTTTATAATTCACTTGTCATTCTTCTCAGCATATATGCAATTGACCAATCAGAGGTCAAGACAGAAGCAACACTGCTTCATATGCCTAGAAGCTCAGTTGGTGTACCACTCTTATGAAGTCACCAGGATATCAGAGGTGGAGAGTTAACTCAGGGCTGAATTCTCATGCAGAAAGACAGGAGTTTTAATATTTTGCTTGAAAGTAACTGCGGGGAGAGGAAGAAAAGCAACTTTGTATATATGTGGAAATGCACTTAGAAGTGTTCACATACATACAATATATTCAGGACTTGAATGTGAACCCTAACTCTGCATCTGGACAGCTGATAACATTAAGAAAATTGTTTTATCTCATTGACTTCCCTTGCTTGCTCAGTAAAATTGTGATAATACATCTTCTCAAACATTTGTTTTGAAGATGATATCATAGAGCAAATTTGGATTATATTATAGGACAGAATTAGAATTCAATTGATAATAAAAGGTAAATTATAACTGATGAGGGTGAAATCACTGATGTTAGATCCACGGTATTACTTTACAAGCATATAAGAATCAAAGCCTAGTCTGACCCTCCAGCATAAGCCCCATCCTTTCTTCCATTCCTCTCTTTGCACACCCAATCCTTGACTGGTTTAAGTACTCTTTGGACACTAATAGTATACCCTTCACTTTAAAAATAGCCTACAATGACCAGCTAGGTGCTAAATACATTCCTCCTGAACAGACAACCATGCTTATCAAGTAAAACATGAAACCAAACAGTATCATTTTTTTGTAAAAAAAAAAAAATTAACTGTTTTGTAACGTAAGCAATATAGATGATCATAACTCCTAGACTCCCTCATTAAAAGTCATTCAATAAATATTGGTGAATCATTATCAAGTGTCAGGGATGGTTTCAGGTCTTGTGAAATATGACATTCCACAAGGTACACAAAGTCTCAGTCCTCATGCATAGGTGGCATACCACCTGAGAAGGCGGTTGACAAGTGAGTACATACTACAAAAGAAAAAATTCTATATTGTATTATATATGTGACAGCAAGTAAAGGCTGAAGCAGAGTAAACCTAGTAAACCAGTTTCCAGGAAGTGGTCAGGGATGTGACAGAGGCAGAATTGTGAGGATTTATCCAGGTAAAGTAGAGGACATGAAAGAAAAGTCAAGGTAGAGACATGAAGTAATTTTTTTGGAAAAAAAAAAATGGTGAATCTCAGGATTGATGGGAGAACGTTTCTGGATGGCTGTCCTTCAGTTTATTTGTGAAAAAGATAAAAACTGATAGCATTTTCCTCACAAGGCAACATTATCTCAAAAGGCGTTCCAGAGTATGGTTCAGGTTAATTAGAGGTATTGTCATTCAGTTCCTAACATGGTCTCTATTTCAACTGACAAAGTCCAGCATTGGTACAGAGTGGCATGCCAAAAATTACTAATGAGATGTCTACAATAAACTCTGATAAAGGTCTACTGTCAAAAATAAAAACAAATCACAACTCCCAGACAGAGCAGCAACCTGAGCTGACAAGCTCCCTTTACTTTCAAGCAGATCTAGTAATTGGAGCACTCCGGGAACAGAGTTGGCACCTGAACCCCATCCAGCACAACTGAGGGTTCACACACCCAGCTCTGGCAAGGTTCAGTACAAGCCCTGTTCACCGGGTCTTCTGGTCTACCAGATGAGGGCTGGCAGCCATTCTAGCTACACTGATCTTTAGACATTACTTCTTACAACTCTTCAAGTGAGCACTGTTGTGAGGGCCCAATACCGTAGCAAACTAATAAAACATTCCCATTCTGAGGAGCAGATAGACACGTAGGTATTTGGATAAAATAATTACAGACTATCCAGCAAAGAATTTAATTTCTGGGTCTAAAGTTGACCCAGAATGGGATGGCAGGGGTGATTTATGCAACAGGAGATTCAGGAGGAGGGACAATGTATTTTTCATAAGCACTTGAAATTGGAGCACAATTTATTCTACATCAAATAAAAAAGATTGTCCTATTTCCTAAATAAAATGATTTATACACAAACTGCCATATGTCGGGAGGCCTTTAGAAATACGCTTAGCAGTCTTTTGAAACCTTAGGAGGCAAATAGCCAGAAAGTAGAGCAGAAGTGGGGCAGAGGGCAGGAGAAGAAAAGGGAAGGACATAGGTGCAAGAGAGACACTGCCAGTCCCAGCAAAGTGGCTTTGTGGGGCTTTCGCTTTGATTCTTTTCTCCTTATTTATACAGTAGGCTTGATTATTTCTGCTTGCACCAAGAAGAGTTTAAGTTAGGGGCCCTTTTTACTGTCATGTTTCACTCAGGTTGTTCCTCTGCTCTTCCTTTCTTTTCCTTAGCTTTTTCAATTTTTATAAAATTTAAGTGTATTTTTTTTTTCCCTTGAAACCATTATAGAAGCTAGAAGGCACTGGCAAACTTGAGTTTCTTAGTTTTTTTACTTTAAAATTAAAATCTTAAAATTGAAAAGAATTTTTATTTCCTTTACCTATTTATTTTTTTATTTATTTATCTATTTATTTATTTTGTGCATATAGTACTGAGGTACATACCCAGCACAAGAACGACCACTTTCAACATCTGTCTTCCGATATTCTAATATAATACTGGTGAAGAGTAATTCAAAAATCCTATCTATACCAGTGGCTTCTTTAGGTCAATGAGATGTCAGTGTTCAAAAGTGTGGTGTCAGTAGAAAATTTGCATTTTTCTCCCAGTAATTTTCGGTGATAGGTTGGCAATCCTGATTAGAGTGTGTCATTTTTAGGCATCTGAACCTCATCACTCTCTGTCCGTGTTCTATATGCTCGATGAGTTCTGAAGGATCTTTTCAAGGATGATGAGGGATGGAAGCTTTCTTAAAGTATATTTTGAATCTCATCCAACAGAGAAGACACAATAAATCTTCAAGCCATTTCTGACCATATGTCACAACTCTTGAAAGCAAATGAAGGCTCTCACAGCTTTGAGGGATTATTTAACATTGACAGCTGTTGAGCACTTATCCTGATTTTTCTTCTTTCTTTCCAACACAGGCATCTACAGGAGTTGGCATGGATTGTGAGGTGGATAATATGTAAATCTGCTTGGTGTATTATGCAATATCATATAAATTCCCCATGTCCTTTCATGTTTATCCATTTTAGCCTGACCACAGATATCTGCACCCACTGTGCACTCACTCAACCCTTGGGATTATAAGGATAAGTATTGTAAGGTATACAAAAAAGAGAGAAAGCAAGCATGATATAAGGATATAAAGGTATTACTTTTAAATAATCAGTATTGCATCAGACCAGGCGATGTTGATTTGGAACACCGGGCTTACAATAATGATGTCAAGATTTTAATAACTGCAATGTGTTAACCCTGTGGCTGGCACATCATAGTTCAGTGTATTTAGGTGAAAAGTATGCCTTGAATTAGCCAAACTTTGAGGTTCCCAGTATTCAAATCACCTGATATTGTTTTAAAAGACAATGGCAAATGGGATATATTATGTGCTGCAGCTGTTTACTAAAACAGAATGTAGATCCTTTAAGCATAGAGTATTTAAGTGTGGCAGAAATAACCATGTTCTAATTTCTAGAAACTATGGATCACCCCTGGGACATTACTTGAATGTCCAGCCACACTCAACAACTTCGGATACCCAAATGTTTGCCCCCTCCTAAGATTAGTTTAAATGTGCCTTCTGCGCATGTTCTTCTAACCTGTGTGCTTTCCCCTTAACACTCACCAATATTGCTCTTCTAAAGTTGTCCACTCACTTGCCTGTGCACTTGAGATGGAGAAAGCCTGTGTTTTGCTCACTTACAAATGGAAATGAGGGGCCCAGTAGACAGATTCAACACTGTTAATGAAACCCACAATATGAACAAAAGGCCAAGAATTTCACAGTAGAGGAAGGGAAGGATCTAAAAAAGAAACTTTAAATCCCCTCAATTTAGGAAAGTCTAACATCCAGAGAGACCAAGATCATCTGCAAATACCAAAGGGGGATTTCTGATGACAGCAAAGGTATGAAATGAATAATCTTTCAGCTTCCTTTCAGCTTTAAGATTTTGTGATTCTCTAATTTATCAAGGCATTTTTGAAATAAGGACTATCCAGCAAAAATGTTCTGTCAACTTGTAGAAATGGTTGGGTCTATCAAATTAAATGCAGAAAATAAATACCATTCTTATAGAAAGTTAAACTTGAGAATACATAGAGGCCAACCAACCTATTGATCCCTAAATGTGTGTCTTCATTCTGGCTAAATAGAAGTTACCCAGACAGATGAAAATATTACCCTATGGCTGACAGAACCCTGAAGATTCCCTTGCAATACAGCAAGGGAGGGCATCTAGGAATCTATTTTATAAAAAACTTTCCTAGGTTATTTGTTTGGAAAACACTCTGCTTGTTAAATTTGCATCTTACTAGCAATTTTTTAGAAGCACAATCATGACTAGAACTTAGTTCTTGCCAGTATTAAGTTGTAGACTACTATGTGCTCTAATAAAAATAAAAGTTATAACATTAATATACACTTTTCGAACAGAAGTCACATGAGAATCAAACAAATAAACAAGGATAATGAAAAATACACATAACTTTCAATCTGCTACTGCAAATGACATTCAACAAATATTTCCTAAGTTTCTGGTCCTTCCTAGAACTCGACTAAGTTTTAGGGATACTGAGGAATTAAATTCTCAGTAGCCAATAGACCCTTCACTTTATAAATTTTTCTACAAAACTAATTTCTAAACATAAGTTCATATGCATGTTCTAATATCAGAAGCAGTGAAAATTGAATCGTAAAACAAGATATTCACAAAGTATTTTTAAAACTTTATACTTAAAATTGTGTCTTTGTAAGTAATATGATACTAACTGCAAAATCATAGAACATACCACAAAATTGAGAGGTAATATTAATTATTCAATTCATCTGATCACTATAGAAAATAATTGATGCAATTGTGTTCCAAAGCGTGTTTTTTTGGCCATAAATGTCCAGAGGAATATTGACTGTGATCCCTTTCACTTCTGGGTAAATTATTAAAATTTCAATTGTGTTTTCCTACATCAAGTGTTATTCTTTTCACTGAAAAAAAAATTAAATAATAATCTTGTTACTCCCTATGTATATCAGTGCTACCTTATGGCATTCATCATGGAAAACATAGCGACTTTTAAATGTCATTGCCACAATTAAGCATAAAGTTAAACATAGTAAATTTGAGCAAATTTAAATGTTTGTGCAATTTTTAACCTGACTTTATTGTATAAAGTTGAAAAGGCATATAAATACAAGGCTTTCACTGCAAACTTTATGGCCCAAAGGTCCATATTTTCAAACTGTCAAGTATAAAAACTGATAACACTGCCAAGTGTTCCCCAAGGTTGAAGTGCCAGCAGTAATTAAAGACCATTTATCCAGTCAAAAAATAGAGACACAAAATACAGTCTGATATCAGTCCGGCTGCCATGGCCTCTCAAGGTCAGGAAATCCATCACAATGACAACAGCTCATAACTAGAAACAGGGCAGAGTGACTCTAATGAGCAAGAAGCAGAGATAGTATTTTGTACAGAAGCCAACTAGACACTGCACCCTAGGAAAGTTGCCAGGAGAGACGCTCTGAAGTCATCACAGCCCCCAGCATGGAGACAGATGACGATAAAGCAGCTAACAGTGAACACACATCAGAAGCCAAGAGAACAGCCAGTCCCAGGGAGGACAACTTGAAATATGAACACATGTCACCGATGTAGAAGAAGAGTCTATGCATTTTACTTCCCACACTCTTGATCATTTCAACCTAAATTTAGCCACCACGTTGCACAACTTCAGGGGATGCCATTTACCTGAACTCACCATGACGACATGCTGCTAACCTGCAAAGTTTAACAGCACTGAGTCTAAAGTTAGAGTAAGCCTTGGCGGTATCAGAATGTCTTAAGGTAGCAGCCAAGAAATGGCTTCAAGATGAAAAATTACAGGAGAACAAAGCACATGCCAAGTTCTCCACAATGCCACCCTGTCATAATTACGTGTTAAAAATTAAGACACAATGACATTCACAGCTTAGAAACCCCAGGACCAGCGATTTCCCTCAACTCACCTAAGAGCAGCCATGCATGGAGATTCTCAGGCTGTGCTGCCACAATAGCTCTATTTTTAATCAGTTGTTTTCCTTTGGAGAGTCAGTGAATCTTTTCATAACTGTTTCTATTACTGTTCACTATTAGAGAAGAAAGTAAGCCAAAGAAAGATTTTGTCTTTTATTGTTAAGCAGCAAGCAATACTCATATGTTGCTTTTAAAAAATTATTTAATTAAGGTGTTCCCTTAGCTATAGATGCTCATCTCTACTAAAAACGTTATCAATAATAAAGCTTGAACTTTGGACTGGAGTTGTGGCTCAGCAGTAGAGCACCTTGCACATGCGAGACCCTGGGTTGGATCCTGAGCTCCACATAAAAATAAATAAATAAAACAAAGGTATTGTGTCCAACTACAACTAAAAAATGAATATTAAAAAAATAAATAAATAAAACTTCAACTTGCATCATTGTAGAAAGGAACCATTTAATGTAATGATTTCCAGCCAAATTCATTTAGCCTAAATTATAGACACCCTGAGGACCAGTTCTAAATTGTCGGTCTTTTCTAATAACCACTATGTCTGCATGACATACATTTTGGAGCAAAAACTGTACTGTTTCTAGAAAATAAGGAAAATTAATATAATTTTACAATAAATAGTATACTGTCACAAGAGACCTCGAGAAAATATACATGCTATGAAATCTAGGAAAGAAAAACAAGTTGTTTTGAAACTGGTATAAATGTTTTTTTGAAAGCTTCTACTTCCGATTGCTCAGACTTTAAGAGCGAAGACTGTTATCCCCAATTTCCTGCATTCCACCATTATGTTATTATTTTGAATGCAATATTTATTATATTTATTCATTTGATACATCATTTCCTTCTGGATCAGGCAGTTACTCTTGAAAAGGAGTTATCAGTGAAAAGACAGAGACAGGTATCTGACTGCATAAACCTACCTTTGAATGGGGAGGGAAGTGTGCAGTAACAAGCAGGAAATGTAAAATTTTTTAAAAAATGAGCAAAGACGTCAGTAAAATATCTGAGCATACTCAGTTCCACAGAGGACACAAACAAAACAATGGGATGAGAGGAAGTGGGGGATTCTTTTGGAAGAGAGGAATTAAGTTGGATGTTTACCCTGGAATTCCTTCTAGCTGAAGAGCATTGAAGAAAGTGTTCAGGTCTCTCCTGAACACATGTGTGATTGTTATGGGCTGATTTGAAAAGGAGGTCAAGGTGACCCCATTTTGTGTGAAATTGGCTCCCCTTTCCACATAAGCCCACTTGCATAGAAGCTGACAACTCCACCCCCACCCACTTGGACCCTGACCACAATGTCTTTGAACTATGAAGCTCGTGCAAGCTTGCTTCCTGAGAACAGTACAAAAACGTGCAAATTCTGAGAATGTAACTTGGTAATTTCCACTTTACGAAATGTGTCTTAAGATTATACGCACCTCTCCCACTCCCCTTCTTTATGGTTTGTTTGTTGGTTTGTTTTTAAGATGCTCCCCCTACTTGTGTTTGGAATCACAGGTAGCAGAACTGTCTGCTTTGTACTCCCTCTGCCCTTGCCTGAATATATCCTTTGTCTTTTACTTCAAAAGGACCCCAAGTTTGATTTGGGATTTTGGAATAGCACCTTAACGTGACCAAAGTCCTATTGCATTTTCACTGGGATGCTGCTTTCTACAAAACTAAATTAGATAGGAAAACATCCCATATACATGTTCTTTCAGCCCTGGACCACAATGAACTGGACATATGCATTGTAATCACTTACCCAATAAATAGTCCCATAATATGAATTAGAATGGCATTTCCTCAAACAGATGCATCTTTGGTTTTCATTGTAGAAATGGATCCTGAGGGGGTTGGGTTGTGCTCAGTGGTAGAGCACTCGCCTGGCACATGTGAGGCCCTGGGTTCGACCCTCAGCACCACATAAAACTCTTATGGATTCTAATGTGTCTCTCTCAAATTCATATGTTGAAGTCCTAACTCACAGTGTCTCAAAATGTAACCATAAATAAATAAAATAAAAGTATTGTGTCCAACTACAACTAAAAAAAAAAACATTTTTTTTTAAAAAGAAATTAATCCTGAGACAAAAGGAAGACTAAATAATGGTTCGATATCTCAAGTCTTGAGAAAACAAACTTATTTAGACATATGACTATAAATCTTTTCAAAACTGCATAATAGATGTCTAGTATATATTAAAATTGATCCAAATATAAAAGTATCTGACTAAAGGTACTCTGCTTTTCAGCAATATATCTGATTCTTCTCTTTCTTGCCACAAAGAAAGAATTGTACTTCTCTGCCTCTTTGATTTAAGGAGAGGAATGTGACTTATTTCAGTCAATAAAATTTAAGATACACAGTCACTTCCCTGCAAAAATGGTTTTTGACCAGTCCACATGATACATGGATGCTCAACATTCAGCCAAAGACTAGACAAGATGGAAGAAGTTGTACCAGGACCCCCAGTGGAATCTGAGAAAGAAATAAACCTTGATTATTTTCAACAACCGGATATGTTACCTGTTCTCTCTCTTATGGGTTCTAATCTGTCTCTCTCAAATTCATATGTTGAAGCCCTAACTCACATTGTCTCAGAATGTGACTATACTTGGATATAGATCACTGCAGTTGAAATCAGTTAAGATGAAGTCATATTGGAGGAGGGTACCCCCTAATTCAATATGCCTGGTGTCCATAGTGACAGGTTGGACACAGACCCACAAGGAAATGCCATGCAAAGATGAAGGCAGAGATCTTCCCGAAATAGCAGAAGCCAAGGATAACCAAAGATTGTAGACAAACCAACAGACGGTAGGAGAGAGGCCTGGAACAGACTGATCCTCACAGCATGCTAAAGGAATCAACCCTGATGATCTTGGACTTCTAAATTCCAAGACCCTGAGACAATAAATGACTGTTAAACCACTCAGTTTGTGATTCATCGTTTTCTCATTTTAAGTGAAATAAGTTAACTATAGTGATTCAATACATTGTCCTATACTCCTACATATTTTTTCAAGGAGAAGGTAATACATATGAGGGAGGGGTACAACTAACAGTGGTAGTAAATAATATCTTTATATAGAGATGCAAAACTACTCCAAAGTAGTAATTATACCAATTTTTAAGATGAGAATAAAAGGTAAAAAAAAAAATCAAACATAAAATTACCATTCAAATTTCATTCTCATCCTAGAAATGGTGGTAATCTTATGTTTCATCTTTTTATAACTATCAAAGTATGCCTCTGTTCAATCCTGAAGTACCCATAATTTAAATAAAGAAAAAGAGAAAGTTCATAAATTTTCTGGGAAGCCATTTCCATATTTACATGGTCCTATTTTGTTGTCTCTTAATTATGAATGCTGAAGCTTTTAGCGTCAGAGGATCTGATATGTTTGCTATGAATGATTAAGGGTTCATAAAGTTTTTACTAGCACATTAATCTCCAGGTGCAGAGAAAGTCAAGACTCTTGTTAAAATTCTCTAGCTTTCACATACGGTTGCCTCAGGAAACATGGTAAACAGCTTCAGTGCTGACCCACCACAAGAGCACCTAAACACATCAACTTCAAAGAAATGCTGTCTAGAAAAAATAGGTATGCCACCTTCAGTTGGTTGACCCACTAAGTAAAGAGCATTCTGTTTTACAGGCCTATTTCTTTCTGAAATGAAATACTCTGTGAATAGTTAAGTTTATGATGCAGAATTTAGAAACGCGACAGTGCTTGGTACTGGATAGGGCTGTAACCCTATTTCCCCTGCAGAGTACCAGAGTTCTTGAGGGGTAATACTTGCAGACTCAAAGGACAAGGGAAGAAGAGATACACAATGAAATGTGCCTGCTAGGCCAACAGTGTGGTGTTTTCCTGAACCTCTCTGCACCCAAAACAATAAAACTGATCATTATTTCTCTAAGAAACCTCACACCCTGTGGCTTTGGGAGCAACTACTATCATTGTAAGTTCCTTTATCTTGGTTATCTTTTCTAACTCTTTGTCTCTGGGTCTGCTTTCTAGAGAGGAATTTTTCTAAAACATATTCCTTGCCTCTCTATTCTTCACATGGTATCTCTCTCATGGAAGATAGGCAGGTGATTAGAGAAATCACACACTTTAAAACCAGACATATTCAAGCTGAAGTTGGGGTTTCCAGATTTGTTGCTTGTTCAGAAAATAAACCCTGTTGAGTTTTTTTTTTTTTATCTTCATTTGGAAATAATCATATTTTCCTGAAAACGGGTCATGAGATTTATATAATAAGCTTTAACTTGAGCTTGTGCAAAGTGCATGGGTTACAGTGGGTACTCCAGAAAATCTCCCTCAATGTTCTAACTTCAATCATCTGTCACACATAAACTTGAAAAGGCTCGTCAAAAGAAAGTTGGGAATGGAGAGCATAGTCAAATTCGGGGCTTGTTAGATGGAGGAGGGGGTGGTCATCTAGATTTGAGAATCTGAAAATGCATCAGGAATTACTTAGGTCTTCAAAAACAACAGTCCTTATCAACCTAAGAATTGAGTAGATCTGAGATAGGGTAGGGTTCAGAAAACAGTGCTCTTTGGGCTGGGGATGCTGTAGTGCACTCGCCTGGCATGCATGCGGCCCAGTTCGATCCTCAGCACCACATACAAACAAAAGATGTTGTGTCCGCGGAAAACTAAAAAAAAATAAATAAACATTAAAAAAAAATTTTTCTCTCTCTCTCTCTTAAAAAAAAAAAAACAGTGCTCCATTGTCCATTGTTTTCATGGATACTATACACAGGACTCCAAAGATTTATACTTAATCCATGCAAATACAATTTACTATTAAGGATTCAATAAAAGTAGCCATTACCTAAAATGAAGGGACATGAGATAAACTTAGAAAGCTAGATTCCATATAGAGAGATATCCCATGCTGGACACATTTTAGAACTGGGAAAATGAACAAGACACAAGAAGTGAGGGTTTATGGAATAAGGAAACACAGCTCATCTGTAGTAAGGGCTTTCAGTGTCTATTTTAACCCATGTTCTTGATTGCTCCAATGTTATTTAAATGTCAATATAAATAAAACAGTAAGACTAAAGAAAGCAATGGGCCAAAGTGTCACTATACTTGATCATCAGTAAAAAAGAAACAATTATTCTAAAGGGTTTTACAGCTTCTATTTGAAACTTATTATTTCATTTTCAAAGCCTCAATATTCATAAACATCATGTAAATATGACCTCAGTGATTGCTGAAGAAGCTCTGAAACATCAGTTTTTTAAACATATGTCAAATGATTCAAGAATTTCCATGTCAACTGGCAATAATTATTAGATCAACCATTGTTAATTGGCTCAGGAAATATGGAGAAGGAATAAATTCTGATAAGCTTTCTAAGATCCTATATTACCTTAAGTAAACTGAACAAGTGTATAGACAACATCGTGTTTTGTATGCAGTAGAAAAACTGCCTCACAGTATCAGGTCTTACTTATAATCCTGCAAATAGTATGCGATGCTACTTGAAAAATAGTTATTACTATGGTTGGTTGGCTAAAGTTATTTTTTTCTAAAAGCAAATAGGTTGAAGCTTGACTGCAAACCAATTTCAGCTATAACAGCTACTATGTAGCATATAGCATCACCTCACTACCTAACACATTCTAATAAAGTTTACTGTATCATGAAATATTGGTGTATTGCTAATGATACTGCAACCTGAAGCTGCCCAGTGAAAGCATTCGCTATTTTTTTTTTTTAATGTTAGTGTAAAGATACAGCTAAGATGCCATCTCTATATTTTCTTCTACCTGGATTAATGGTACCTTGCCTAAAATACACTTTCATGTTGTTCTGTTAGCACAAATATTAGAAAAAGCCAATACTAATTAAATGCATTAATAAGTTTTACATCGGAGGATCTGGTGGTTGACACAGCTCATAAATCTGAAAAGTGAACCGAAGTACATGATCCTTCAAATAGAATACTATTGCATTTTTAAAAAAGAAATTGTGTGTGTGTGTGTGTGTGTGTGTGTGTGTGTGTGTGTGTATTTTTTAAGTCTGAGAACATCAAAGTAGAGACTGCAACAGTCATTTAGCATATGGGTCGTAAAGGGCTAGGTAATAAAAATTCAGTCTTGTGGGTCAGTCTCTGTTGCAACTACTGAACTCTATAATACAAAAGCAGTCCTAGAGTCCTACAGGCCATGGTTTGCAAACCTCTGCTTTAACACACTACCTAAATGAATGAAGAAGGAAATGACCTAGATGAGGAACTGCATAGGGAGAAGTTTTCTCACCTTGAAGATTTGCAACACATTTTTTTTAATTTCAAAAAAATCTAAAGATTCAACATCCATAGTAAGTATGTACACGTGCTTGGTGAGTAATGTAAAATACTATTCAGAGGAAATAAACTCATGCCCATATCCCCACCAAAATGATCCCCTCCACAAGCTAGCAGGGAGATGTCTGATAGTCCAGTCTTTCAGCTAGATATTGGCTTTGATTTTTTCTCTGTCTTAAACCTCATATCCTTTGAAATGCTCACTCCTGCTAGCTCTTCCCCCTAAGCCATGTAAATATTTACAGGAAACTGCACTGCCCTAGGTCAGGGTCCCTTCCAGCTTATGTTATTTTAATGGCCTTTTCACCTCTCTCTGGAGACTTTCTGTGTCTACCTGACTCAAGACCATTTTCTTCAGTACCACTGGACCCTTTCTATTTTTCTACCACAAATTGGATCATTTTAATCCTTTCATGTATGCCAATGACTGCACACCTCAGGCTAGAATGCAAACTTCTTATTGCTTACAGGATCCTTAGTAATAAACCCTTTCCTAAAGATCCATCCTTACCTTGGGCTCACTAAAAGCGGGACATGCTGGAGCTTCCAACAGCTTCTACTCCTTGGAGAGAGAGGTACACATCCCGCAGGGAATGAAGAAGTTGAAGAAGCTACCACTTCTATTCAAAGTGTACAAACATCAGAAAAAAACACCTTTACTACCAGCTTCCATTGCCATAAAGAAAAGAATGGAACATTGGAGGAATGGAAGGTTCTGGAAGCACTGGATTTTCGAGTTTTCGAAGCACACTTGCTGAATGACACCAATTCTCCTTACATATAAATTAAGACTGAGCACGTATGACTCAATTCCAAATGGACAAAAAGAATCTGCAAAGCACTTTGGGATCACAGACAAAGGGCTCACGTAATTAAACGCTGTGATGAGATTTTACTACGAAGCCATGGTACTGCTAAGAAAAAGAAATGAACAAGAGGCTGGCTTGTTATTTCAATGTTCTCTCTGGAATTGTTAACTTTTTATGCTATTTTCTCTGGCTTGCTCAACTGTAAATATTTGGCTCTTGTGCTAAACATGAACAAACATTAAGTCTGAGAAGCTACTAATGGGAAGTGAGAAAAAAACTCAAGCGATAGATAAAATAAATAACGGATCCTAGAGAAGCGTGACCGAGAGTGGAACATGATTAAGTGGACAAAGTTCAGCAACACCGGCAAGAGCAGGGACATTCTTTTCAGTCAATGGAAAATTTTATCTACTCTGTATAATTATCATACTTAATTTTCTTTTTGGATTTAAAGTTGTATTAATATTTACTTCCATAGATTGCAGGAGAAAGAATTTCTGCCTTGGAGACTGACCCAGACAACAGGCGTCCCCTAGATGAATGCCTACTCACCCCTTCATCTCTGATGGCTTCCTTCCTGTTTTACTTGCTCTTTAAACTTCATCTCAGACCCTTCCATAATGGACTAGAGAACCCAAGATTTCATCACAGCTTGCATGGGCTTCCGAATCAGCGTGATTTTTTTTTTCATTCATTTCACAAATATTTATTAAGTGCCTTTTTTGTTTCTCTCCCAATTCTAGGTTATGAGCATGCAGCATAAAAATTCAACGTTTTATGGCTCTTATACATAGCTCCAACTACTTGAAGTTAAGAATTTTGAATTATATGTCGATGTACTTTCCTATATGTAGTAGTTACTCAGTGAATGCTCAACGAAAGAAGAAGCAGACTGACTGATGAACGAGGAGATAGATATTCATAGAAGTCTTATTTTGATCTTCTTGTTGTCATTTTAAGTATCTGGAAGTCTAAAAGTAAAAATGTCTCCTAAAGCTTTAGAAAAGAAAATTCCTCCTTGATTCTCATCCAACATGAGTTATTACTGGGTAAAATTTTCACTCAGAGGTAGAAGACAGAATAAAATTAATCCCTAATGCAAATTTCCAGATTATATCATACAGGTTAAATATTCCTTCTCTGACATGCTTGGGACTAGAAATATTTCATACATCTGATTTTCTAAAAATTTTAGAATACTTGCATGTACTTAATATGATAACTTGGAAGTGAGATCCAAGTTTAAACATTAATTAAGTTGAGCGTCATGTGCATCTTATACATATATACTGAAGGTAACTCTATGCAATATTTTTAGTAGTTGTAGTTTTTAGCATGAAAGAAAGTTCATATACACTGAACCACCTTTTGACTTTAATATGTCACCTGAGGTCAAGAGTAGAATTCTCCAGTTTTAGCATCATGTAAATAGTTTCAAAGTCTCAGGGTTTGGAGTGCTTTGGATTTTGGATTTTGAGATTAGGGGTGCTTTCCCTTCCATACTCAGTTGGACGCGAAAGTGAATTTTTAGAGAGGTAACAATCCTATTTAGATTCTTGTTTAATATCTGAATAAAGGCTTTTGTGATCTTTTGATTACAGAGATTTTCACATATGGAAAATTACTGCATCTTCCAGGTAAAGAGGCTTAGTAAATTCAAAATTCATGTATTGTTAATTAAGATTTTCAAGTCCACTGTTAAAAAAAAATTACTAAAACTAAAAGCCATCATACAGAGAGAGAGCAGGGGGAAAAGGGAGGTGGGGAGAGAGGCATTATTGCCTCAGCTCCATGTGTAGAATCATGTAGCAGATTAAAGAAAAAATTTCTGTATCCATTTTAACTCAGTAATGAACAGAAATTCTTTGTGAACAGAAGCATGCAAAGACCTGATTAGGTCTATTACTGGATTAGTTCATTAATACCAGAGCTCATAGGTTGACTCTGTTATGAAAAATCCTAGTTTGATAATGATGAGAGGTTCAGAGCAACAAAGGAAAACTATCAGCAGAAATTGAATTCATCTAAGGTATCCTGATGAAAATTTTACAGAAAAATTTATAACCAAATTCCAGGTTATCAAGACAAACTCATTTGATGATTGAGAAAATACCAATAATTTAGAATTGATAACATTACCTAACACTTCTTAAACTAGAGTTTTAAGTTTTGTATAATAATTTCATATTTGAGTTTTGAATACTTAAGAAGTAGGTTTCTTTAGGAAGTAGGGCTACTCACAGCACCTTGACCATATATTGTACTATTTTTTTTTTTTTTAACCAAGGAAAGGGCTTGATTTAATCATGCAATTTTGGAAAAATGAGGCAGAATAGGTAGAATAGGCATTTATTCACTCTAAGAAAATTCTGTGCATATGCTCATGATGGAAGAAATCTAAACAGGTGATGAGACTCTTTCCAGGTTTTACTATAATTTGACTTTGGACTTGAACATCTAAAATATAATTGCTACAGCTAAAAATGATGAAATTCCACAAAAAAGCCATGAACTCCCAATTTTGACCTGTAATGGTTTTGCCATAAATATACGAAATTGTGAAAGTCATGGATCAGTTCATGACAGCTGAAATGACATTTCAAGGCCCCTCAAATAGCCAAGCATGCTGCAGCTTTGATGTTTTTGTGGCAATGAATGAAGTCTTCCTTCAGTCCCACTTAATTCTTGCTAACACAGTGATATAGGGCAAGTTACTTAACTCTCAAACCCTTGCTTCCTTCTTCATAACATGGTAATAACGATAATGCATACAGTTGTTGTAATGATTAAGTGAAGTCACCCGTGCAATGTTCTCAGCAAAAATCCAGACAGTATTAATAAAATTTTAAAAATTCGAGGATATTAATAAAATTTTACTCATTTATACTAATGGTATAGAATTTTTCTAAAAAGAAAAATCTTTTCTCCACTTTCATAGGTCAAAAACTTATCAAAGAAAAAAAAATGCAAATGTAATGACTGTCACAAAAGTTGAATTTTGACCAGTTAAAAATTAAATCTAGTACAGTCTCTTATCCATATTGTTTCTGGTTGGATCCAGATTTTTAAAGGAAAAATAAACACTGAATCAAATGACAAAAGGGGAATTTCTACATATGTTTTAATCTCACTTTTCCCCCAATCAAAAGATGCATCCTGAAATTCTTGAGAGATCCCTTTTTGGTGTCATAGACAAAGTTGGGGAATTAGGAAAACTGGATTGCAGGCATTGTGCTATGTCTAATTATTCCTGTGGACAGGCCACTATTTCTTCCTGTCTACAAAGGGATTTGTAATGAATCATAATATCCAACTGGGCTGCAAACACCTATTTTAGCTAAATTGATTCTAGAAGCTACAGACACAGTCCCACCCAGAGGCACTGAAAAATGTGATGACGGTGTTTCTGAATGAGCACTCAAATGGTCTAACACAGGTGACCTCAGAGATGCAATAAGCAAACTGCTATGCAGAAATGCCAAACAAAGGAAGTCTAGCTTGGAGGCACAAACTGTGGGTGGTATCACACCTCTGAGCATTTTTGAGTGAAAGGAGCAGCAGAAGTTAGAAGGATTCAACCCAAACTGGTTACAACATCCAGAGAGCAGTCTTGACCTTGAATGGATGGCCTCTGACCATTAATCTCAGAAAGTGTAATTTAACTAGGACAACTGAATCCTAAAATTAAGAAAAGCAGTTGGCTATATTAGTAAGAAGCCAAGACGATTCCTTTAAAACCTTTTACATTATTTTAACATGACACTAAAGCCACTGTCTATCCTTGTTGAGCAACCTTTTTTCTATTCTATTCCCTTTCTCTCTGTTCCATCTTTGTCTTTAAAGAAATACTTTCTCTGGCTCCTTCCTGAATGAGATCCAAGAACCTAGATGTTCTAGAGATTTCCATATGTAATATTTCAAATTTGTTTTAAATCAGAGTCTAGCAAGTAAAATAATCTAAAATGCATTCAACTGTAACTAGTCTTTGATTCTTTCCAACATTCACTCATGCAATAAGAATTTACTTGGAGCCTACTCTGTCCTTGGCAAAATGCTAGATACTAAGGAAGTTGAGAGAAACCCAATTAGCAAATTCAGAATCCAGAATGGGAGACATACATGTAGAAAACTAATTTCAAGACAATGTGGTATACAGAGTAGAGAATGTAGGTACATGTTGGAAATAATAATTTGTTCTGCAGAACGGTAAAGGAGAGACTAAAGAGTTGACAGTGTGTTTTCCTTGAGATAGAGAAACTGACGCACCTTGATTACTGCTTTTGAATTACTTCTGATCAAAAACACCAGAACTGAGAAGCATCTAATGTTACATTTCATCTAACATTGAAATTTATGTTCAATATGCACATCACATACAGAAATGATACTTAGGAGCCCCGAGTATGATAGCATTAGATACTAAAACACACTTTTCATCCATAACTTCCCATATGGTAAATGAGGTTACATGCACTCAGGTAACAACTCTACAAACATAATGATTTTATATTCACTATTCCCTAAATATCGGTTTGGTACAAAGGGAGAAAAGAAATAACAAACATCAAAATTCTTGACTAATGTAGACAAGTGTATAGTGTATTTTTCCCATTTCTCTAATATTCTCTATCCTCTAACTCTATTCTATAAGAAACTGTAAGTTGCAATGACAAGTAGTCTTGTTATTGCAGTATTGATTGCTTTGAACTCACCCTGGGCCATGACCAAATGACAACCATAGAAAGAGTTGGACTCATTTACAAAAATAAATTACATATTTTGAGGATAAAAGATTAAATATACAATTATCTTTAATTTAGAAAATAAAATGCCCTGTTCTATATTAAGTGAAATGAAAGGTCAAATTCTACAATTATAACATTTTTTTTCTTGAAAACCATTATATTACCTAAATATTAGGAAATATTTGGAAGTAATAAAATGTATATGGAATAGACTGGTTATCATATGTATAAAGTAGGTAAAGTGTTAAAAGAAATAAATTATGGTGGCAGAATAAAACTGTGAAATTTAATTAAAGCTTTGAATTAGACTGTGATGAGAACTTCTATTTTGAAGAGGAAACATTATAAAAGAATTATAATATATAGTTTATTACACTGCAAGCATGTTAAGACAATGTTTATGAAGACGGGTTAATTTTTCAAAGTCTATACTTTTAATAAAAGGAAACTTCGGAATTCGATAGCAAAACATCTTCCCTGTTCCCAATTTCACTTAACACCAATTCCCAATAAAAAGTAAGAGACTATATTTTGACTTTTTATTGGAAACTTCTGTTGTAAATTCTTTCAACATTGTCTTTGAAAATTTGTTATCAAAAACCAAACATAATCAATAAATGAATTCACTAATGTTTATTGCTATTGTAAAGAGTTTTGAAAACCTGAAATATAGCATAGTAAGTAATAACCTGCATATATATAGTCACTCGATGAAAATGAAATCCCATAATAATTTATAAATCTATATAGTGGTTATTGTTACTCTAAATAATTTTTACTTTTAAACTGGACAAAGCATTGCTTTATAGTTGAAATTATATTGAAATTGTAATATAGCTTCTTTAATCAAATATCACTGATATTTCCCTGATGTCCTCATAATCAAGTTCAAATTCCTTAGATCATTTTTAAGAACACTGACATTTTAGCTTTAATCTGTAATTCTTGGCATTCCAACCTACTATCTTTCTCTGTCAAACACCTCTATACTGTTTCTACAAAACCACTGTGTAATTATGGAATAAGTAACATCAGCCTGGTATCTTCTTGATCTCCTTTAATTCTACCACTGAAATCTTTCATCTCATTTTAAAAATATGTGCTGCTGTACCCTTAAGTCTGACTTATATTAAATATGTGGTAAATATGGCTGGCTTCCCCAAAAGACTATGTATCCCGCAGAGACCAAAATTATTCATCTCTTGCCACCCACATGCAAGTATTGTGCTTTGCACCTAGTAGGCAATTAACAAAAAGTGTTTAACTAAATTCAGTGAGAGTTCTTTATCTAGTTAACCCTGGAAAAACCTAGCCAGACTCACTGTTCAGCATGCATTTTGCTATAATTTGGCTGTTTCCTCAAAATATTCAATGAAGAAAAGGCTGGACACAATCTACAAGGATTTATTCCTAGAGATGATTCCTAAATCAAATATGATTCATATCACTAAAGCTTTTGAAAACCTGATACATTCCTGAGCTGGTTCTACATTATTAACATTGATTTTTTTCCCCCTTAGTGTTTGCTGTTTAAAATAACAGAGGCAAAGATTAAAAAAAAAAAAAAAAAAAAAAAAAAGCCAGGTAATCTAATGACAAACAACTAAACTGTAAGATTTCAGGTAGATGTTTGGTTCTCTGAGGAGCAAGCACTGTTCAAATATGTTTTATCCAGATATATATATAGTAGATAGATAGATATAGATATATAGATATGTGTATGTGTCAATATAAAGCCTTCCACTTGTTTAGAAAGTTCTAGAAAATGCTTTAAGTAGTTTTCAAAAGACAGCATATAAATAATGTAAGTTAATTAGCAGATAAACCTGAAGCACTAGATATGTCAGTGTCTAATGTCTACAGAGTCACATATTTAAGGGATAAATAATAGAAATGTTTGATTATACTCATAATCAAAACTTAAATATCTAGCAGGCAAATAAATACACCCCCAAAGTCCTCAGTAAATTTTGGTAAATCCAAGATTGTCTTAATGTGTCATATTCCCAGAAAAGGAGGATGTTGCTAGCATGTCTCTCATATGTTTGGTGATAAGAATGACAGACATTTGCAGCAACCACTGAGCACATCTTCTGTATAAGACACTAACGCACATGAGTTAAGCTCTTACGCATGTCTCATGACCAACACTATTGTCCTCAAACACATTTCTTTAGAATTTGTTGTGTCTGTGGGGAAGGGGAGGTGGCAGGGAGAGAAGGGTAATAGAAAACTTTCCATGGTAAAGAGATTGTCATTCTAAAGAATATCCATTTATCTTATTTCCACATGCAGTCTAAAAACAAACAAATGTCTTAAATCAGAATCTCTTTCATTTCTAACAGCATCCCCCTCACTTGGGACTTCATCACTTTAAACCCAGGATTGCTGCAATAGCAATTTAACTCGTTTCCTTGCTTAGAATTTTTCTTGCTTCAATTCCACCTGCACAATGCTGCTAGAATAATCTTCCTAAACTCCTTTTCATTATGTCTTTCCTCTGCTTAGGAGCCTCTGGTGGATCCTTTTCACTGATGAGATTAAATGTACTCTTCGCAGGATGGATATCAGAGCCTTCCATTAATCTTTCTCATTCCTCCAATAAGACCCTTTCTTCCAGCATCCAAAGTCAAGCTGCATTATTGTCTTTACTTATCATGTTTTGACTTCTTAAGTGTCCATCTTTTCCTGCTTAAAACTCAGATCACCCTATTTGGCAGAGAAACATCATGTCCTCAGTTAGCTGTCTTGGGTTTAATCTGACTTCCAACCTACTCCTTTCCAGAGGAAAGTTTTACTTCCAACAACCACAACTTGTCTCTTTTGGTTGCCTCCCTGTCCCTTTCTAGACCTTTCCCCAAATTGGAAGGTCTCTAGGCTTGGTAGGCTAGCTTTTGATACCCAACCGAATACCTTAATGCTTGAGTACTTGAAAAACCTACTGAGGAATAAATGGTTTCTATCCCCATCCCACTTGACTCAGCTTCTTTTGCAAGGAAAAAAAAATGTGGGCTTTGGCTAGACATAACAATAATGAAAAAATACAACATTTAAAATACAAGAATAAAAACTATCATTGTCATCTGCTTTTCCACCAAGGCCAGCCTGCAAAAGTGACCAAGTAGCAGAATCCCAGGAGGCAACAAAACTCTGACCCAAATGTGCACAGCTTGTGACAGGGAGTTCTAAGAATCCCAGTCCTGTGAATCTAGGAACTATAATATTTAAGGTTGAATAAATAGTATTTGTGAAGAAGATGCTGATAATCAAAATCTGACTATGAGAATGATTTTGAGATCATTCTGTTTGGCTTGGATTATCACATTCCTAGAGATTACATGGCCATAAAAGAAATGCCTGAATGGTTTGTTTGCTAACCCACTGACTGACTCAGCCAACACTTGTTATTTTATAGAGCAATATGCAAAAAAGTAGTGTGTGTCTTTTGAGCGTGTATCCCATTCCATGCTAAGACTCTCTGGGGCAGTAGTTCATACTTTTTTTTTTTATAATAAACACATTAATTATATTGTGTCATCACTGTGATTTTATAAATGATTGACATGAGCTGATAGAGACTCAGTAACTCTCTCAAGGAAAGACAGTTAGGAAATAGTGACAAGAAAGTGCACATCAAGGGCATATTAGCAGGAGGTACCTGACCTCTATACAAAAGCCTTACACATAAATATATTTTAGATTTAAATCCTCAACAGGAAGCCTCCCTACTCTGAACCTCCTTAACACATATTGTGCAATTGTGTTTTGGAACAAAACACTTTGCAATGCTGTGTTAAACCCATCTAGAAATGTGTTCCATTACCTCTAGTATGTAGGCAGCAAGTTTCTGAAAGGCAGAGGACTATGATTGTCAAGAATTCAGGATCCAGTAGATGAGGAAAGTACTCCCAATTATATAGAGAATGATTTTTAAAAAAGGGCTTTTGTGTTTATATGCGACAGTGTTACAGATTTTTTAGAAACTCTGTTTAGATCTTGAATCTTTGGAACCTTTATCTTTGATTCCGGGTCCCCTCCCACAGCCACCAGCATTCTAAAAACTGAGAGTGCTACCCAGTAGGACATTTAGTATACCTCTGAAAAAGTTAGAAGCATACCAACTAGGATTTTGCCCTTGCTATCACAGGGAACTGGGATGGCACACGATGTACTCCATGTGGTTAGGGAAGAGCACATACAGCACAAGAAAATGTCTGATTTATTGTCCATATAGCTATAAATACATTTCAAAGCCCTGTTTTTCACTTTTACCACTGGCAATTGATGTACACATGGTTTTAATGCCTTATTTCCAATGGCATCTTCCCCTCCATATGTAATCCAGAGTGCTTTGTTTCAATTAAGTTCCCATGATTGTTGGGAGTTAGGACCCCCATTCTCTTTCTGATAGGAAATGGACATAGTCAGCTGCTGGCTTCTATCTTATGTTCATGAAAATCTCTTCAATTGTTCTTGATCGTGAGGATTTACTTAAACAAAACAAATGTACATTATGGCAAAATGTATGGTTTAGGGTCCTCTGGGAGGGTGATCAAACTATGAAGTGGGTTTCTTGCTGTGGATAACTGCAAATGTACTGGGAACACTGAAGCAGGTGAGCTAGCAAATCTAGACCTTGGAGACATCATATATGTGTATCTCACTTTTTGTCCATCTTTGTACAAACAAAACCCATGGTGTCTGCAATCCAAAAAAGGAAATCTTCTCATTCAAGAACAGGTTAGCTGCACATTTCCCCACTTGATCCTTACCTCTGTGTTACCTCTACAGTTTTACTTCTTTATCATCGTCCCAAATCCTACCTCCACTCATGGTTGAGCTTGCAAGGTTAGGAACTGAGACGACTACCATGGTCTGAAATGTCTGATTCATTTTGTGTTTATATGCAAAAGTGTTACAGATTGCAACCTTGTGTCATCATGGATGGCTTAACATTTGACTTTAGATGCCTGGAGGGAAAAGTTTCATTTCTCTGATTGATGAGCTTTAGGAATACTAAAATGAAATTTATCTGCTATTTAGGGCAACAATAAGAATTTTTTTTTTTTTGAGCTTATTCTCAGCAAAAGAAATAATCAATGAGGTGAATAGACAGCCTACATTTTGGGAGCGAATTTTTGCCACAAGCACTTCAGATAGAGCACTAATCTCCAGGATATATAAAAAACTTAACACCAAAAAAAAAAAAAAACCAACAAATAATAAATAGGCTAAGGAACTAAACAGGCACTTCTCAGAAGGAGATATACATTCAATTAACAAATATATGAAAAAATGTTCAACATCTCTAGTAATAAGAGAAATGCAAATCAAAACTACTCTAAGATTTCATCTTACTCCAGTCAGAATGGCAGCTATTAAGAACCAAACAACAATAAGTATTGGTGAGGATGTGGGGGAAAAAGCTATACTTATACATCGTTAGTGGGACTGCAAATTGGTGCAACCAATCTGGAAAGCAGTATGGAGATTCCTTAGAAAACTTCGAATGGAACCACCATTTGACCCAGATATCCCACTCCTAGGTCTATACCCTACAGACTTAAAAATAGCATACTACAGTAACGCAGACACTTCAATGTTTATAACTGCACAATTCACAATTGCTAAACTGTGGAAGCAACCTAGATGCCCTTCAGTAGATGAATGGATAAAGAAACTGTGGTATATATACACAATGGAGTATTACTCACCATTAAAAGAGAATAAAATTACGGCATTAGCAGGTAAATGAATGGAGTTGGAGAATATCATACTAAGCAAAGTAAGCCAATCCCCCAAAAACCAAAGGTCAAATGTTTTCTCTGATAAGTGGATGCTGACCCACAATGGGTGGGGGGGACATGGGGAGAATGGAGGAATTTTGATTGGACAAAGGCGGGGGAGGGAGAAAGAGGAGGGGATGTGGAGGTAGGAAAGATGGTGGAATGAGATGGACATCATTTCCCAAGATACATGTATGACTGCGCATGTGGTGCGACTCTACATGGTGTACAACCAGAGAAATGAAAAGTTGTGCTCTGTCTGTGTACAATGAATCAAAATGCATTCTTCTCCCTCATGTATAACTAATTAAAACAAATTAAAAAATTAAAAAAAAAAAGAATTCCTTTTTTGGTACCCAATTTACCAAGGCTACGAAAAGCAAACAAACCAAACTAAACACACACAAAAACATCCTTGATGGAAATGACTGAAGTGACATAGGAAGCAAAAGAAAGTAGCTGATATTTTACTAAATAAAAATCTTATATGCCTCACTGACATATAAGCAATTTTTTCATTTCAATAAATGCTTATGGAAAAAAACTGATTGGGGATATATTATGTTACCCACAGCCCTAAACCACACAGACTCAGGTTACAGACAGATCATGTGCCAATAATTTTTACCCTCAGAGAAAAACAGATATTAACAGGATTAAGTTAAATAAAGAATCCTGTGCAAGTTGGTCCTTTCCTTTGCTCATGACTCACAATCCACTCTTGCTAATTTGTTTATCCTCATTAACTCTAAGATTCTCAATTGTCTGGCCTTAAATAATTTGGCTTATTCCTTAGAGTCCCTTCTCCTTATAAAAGAACCATATTTTATCCTCCTAATTACAGTCCCCTTAACTTTCAAGTTAATCCTTCAAAAATATTCCAGGTCCTATTGGATCATCTGGTTTCTGACAAGGTGGCATTGTTCTGGGAAAGGCCTTTAGTCAAACTGTCAATTATCAATTGTGTAATACTGAAATTGGGCAGAAACAACATCAGACCGCTAGCCATTCCTTCTGATTTGTCTGTTTGCCATTATGTTGTTTTCCATTACTTGTAGCCCTCCACTTGGACACACAGACAGACGTGAAGCAGAGGAAAAGCCAACAGCAACATAAATACTTCAATTCTATTTTGATCTATGTTGATGCTAATCAGCCATATCCAACACAGCACAATAAGAAGGGGTCCTGGGTCCCGTTCATTTTAACCTGTAACATCCTTTTTTTTTTCTTTTTATATCTGGGAACCTGAGGCATAGTAAGTAGCCAAGGGTCACACAGCCACAATGTGACTTGTCTTCTATTTTCTATACAAGGTGAATCCATCTCTGTGGCTGGCACAATTTTTGCCCTCAGGTCAGCATTGAATCACACGTCCTTTTGTGCTGCTTCATATCTGCACAAAGGCAAAGACTGGCATGATGGTGTTGCCCACCTTGCCACCCCCCACACTCCTGGAAAATACATCATAGCCCAGCAGCCCCTAGAGTTCACTCATCTCCATCCATGTGGGTCCCTTATTTAATACTATAATTTTACAGTATCTCCATTTCTATATTTTACATGAAGCTGAACAAAATTTGCTCTAAATTTGTAATTCCACATTTTTCAATCATTAGCACAGTGCATTTAAAACTTTTTAACAACCCGAGTGGCTCAGAGAAGTCAACCAAACTGTGCTAGAAGTCAGAGAAAATGGATAACTTACCAAACCAAGTTGGTCTAATTCCCAGTGATCTATCCACTGTCTCCTTCCTCACCTATTTATATTAAAAAATTCACTATTTCATTTATTCACCAGAGCAGATTTGTCTCCAGTGAAGCAAACTTTGAGGTCTGCAGCAGCAAAAGCACATGGCTTTGCCCCACCACCTCTGGAACACTAGTGAGTGTAATTGGGTGTAATCAGTAATCTCATCAGACCAGATGAGATTCACAGCACCATCACTGTCTTCATGATCCAATCACAATGTCAAATATGCTCTTCACCATTCAAAAACTAAAGGAGGGGTTGGGTTGTGGCTCTTGGTAGAGTGCTTGCCTAGCATGTACGAGGCACTGGGTTCGATCCTCAGCACCACATAAATGTAAAATAAAGATACTGTGTCCACCTAAAACTAAAAAAAAATCAATATTAAAAAAAAAAAAAACTAATGGAATTTTAGCCAGGTACACTGGCACAGGACTGTATTCCCAGCTACTCTAAAGGCTGAAGCAGGAGGATCCCAAGTTCAAAGCAAATCTGGGCAACAAAAGGGAGGTCCAGATTCAAAAAATAATTTTTTTAAAAAAAAAACTATATATATGTTAAGGTTTGGATGTGAGGTGTCCCTCAAAATCTCATTGTGTAAGGCAATGTGAGAGGGTTCAGAGAAGAAATGATTAGGTTGTAAGAGCCTTAACCAATTGAGTGAATTAATCCCCTCATGAAATTAACTGGTAACTGGAGGCTGGTAGTATGTGACTGGAGGAGGTGAGTCCCTGGAGGCATGGCTTTGGGGTGTATATTTGTATTTGGCAAGTCAAGATCTCTCTCTGCTTCCTGATCATTATGTGAGCTGCTTCCCTCCACCACACTCTTCCACCATGTTGTTCTGCCTCACCCTGAGGAATGGAGCTAGCTGTCTATGAACTAAGATCTCTCAAACTGTGAGCCCTCACATAAATTCTTCCTCCTCTATAATTGTTCTGGTCAGGTCTTTTAGTTGCAGCTGTGAAAAACCTGATGAAAACGATAACTATAAGAGCTCAGTTGTAGATTTAAAAAATTCTTGGAATATAATGCCACACTGATAGCTTCTCACAGTTATGGCAGTTTTTTTTTTTTGATAAAAGCAGACAAACATAACCATGAACTAAGAACAATTTCCAAATATTAACTCTGAGTCTTTTTTTTTCTTTTTTCCTTACCAAAATCTCTACCCAAACTTTTTCATCTTTGCAGTCTTTAATCTTACAATTTCAACAATGCTTTATCACTCTCTTTTGGTTTCAGAGTAGTTAACAAGAAATTTTAAAAGGAGAATAATGGAGATAAATATCTTTAATTTTCTACCTCATTTTGTCTTTGCAAAGTATAGGCAAGCTGTGCTCTGCTTTTATTTACTGCTTGTTCTTGCTAGGTAGTAAATTAATATATCTTTTAACAAGGGAGCTATTTGGGGCATTAGTACTGCTATCATACTTTACATGTTCTTAGAGCTTCATTCCCTAGAAGCATGTATTAAAGTGCTTCAGAAAGACTGCACCTTTAAAGACATTTGTTTTTATACAACATTACACAAAGCACCCAACTCCACAATCGTTTATTCACATGTCTGTAGATCTTGCCCATCCTCTGTGTACCTCTGTACTTCTTCATGGCTCGGCTCAAATATCAATCTTCCCCTAACAGCCCATTGCTCTATTTGCTGAGCTGACAATGCATTGCACTTATACCATTATTATAACTCTCAAAGATTTGGCTGGAGATACAGCCATGTGTGAATCTGTGGGTAATTCTCATTTACACCCTTCACCCCACCTCCCTAGGTTCACACAGTAGAATCTGAGGTATGTAAAGGCAATGGTTATAAGTCACTCACTACAAGTAATTTGTCATTACTGCAGATTGGCACAGAGTGCTTAATAATTTTTAGTTGATTAAATTTAGAAAAACATCTTATGCCTCACTCTGAGTCAGACTAAGCATCCCACCTTAGGAGTCTCTATTTGACAAAGGCAGCTGGTGACATGCATACAAGGATAGTTTTTCACTAAATTCATAAAGATACTTTTCAGGTGAAAGGATTCTGAATTTCACTGGAGTCTGATAGTCCATTAAATAAGTTTTTGGAAAACAATAATATGACTTCTCTTCTCTAACCATGTTTATCATTGCAATACCACCAGCACCATCCATTCCAGAAAAACTTTAGTATATCCTATTCACAGAAAGAAACATAAGTCAATGTTTTCAGCACCTACCTTTTGCTGGGCACTGGGAAAAACAGTTTAAGAAAGTTGATCAGAATTATCTCCAGCACCCACATTGCCTTCTTCTTTTTTTTTTTCTCATGCCAAACTTCTCATCCTTCATTTAAAATCCTTAAAATCCAGATTCATAACATATACATGTACTTCTCAGATAATTCCATAGAGATGGATTTCATAAAGTATATGCAAGATTTTGAGACATTAAGAATGCGTGTTTTGTGTATAATAAAAACAAACTACAAGTGACTTTTTAAAATTAAGCTGGATTTTCTTCTCCAAGCTGATAGGACTTTAGTAAATTTTCACTTATCTTCCACTTATCACACTATCTGATGCATTCCTTAAGGTTGTATGTCTCCAATCTTAAAGAACAACCTATTATGCACAAAAAAGAATTTTTTTAAATATTTATCATCTAAGTGACTCAAGTTTCAAATATATAAGGAATTTATGGAAACTAAAGTTAATCTCATCAAACGTCATATTTCCTCCATACTTTATAGGGAAATGTATCCTTTCTCATAGGACTGACTCTCCCAACCTGAGTCAAAACAGTTATGAATTTGTTAAGGCTACAAACCATGAATTGCCCAAAACTTGATTCCGTGGTTAACGTAAGTGCTTTATAAGAAATGTTAGGTTGTGCAATAATCACGAATATGTGTACTCTAGCATTAAGAAGTACCAATTCCCAGAGATAAAGATATTAAAAATACTGACTGATTCAAGTGGTATCAACAGTTTTCTGTCATCAGTATATTGCAAAAGCAAACATAATTCTTTCTTGTTAAATAAGAGGGAGAGGAGTAGATCAAGAAAGGGAGAGAGAGGGAAAGAAATTGTGTTGTTCCCCAAACACTTACTGATAGAACATTTTAACACAAGTCTCCTGGTACAACTAGAGCTATTTTTCTCACTATCAGTCCTCTAATATCTGCATCCATTATAACTAGTCTAAGTGTTACAGCTAAATTTTAAGAATTTGTTGAACAGTGAGAAATTGCTTCCTGCCAATACCGTTTTGTGAAGGGATAAACTATTTCCTCCTTTTTGCTCCTCAAAAGCAGAACCAGCTTGGTGATTATATAGCTCTTTCACATAAACATAAAATTGCATAAGTATATAAACTTCTTAAAAGGAGCACTTTGCAGGAATTTCTTGAGATAAACAGAGCAAATGAGTAGGACTTTTCACTTGCCAAAATAATGTTTGATGTCATCATTACAGTCTGTCAAGAAAATTCTGTCCTTAGTGTGGCGGTTTGTGCTTGTCCCTGTATACACTCATCTGTCAACTTATTTCTGATGGATCCACTGAGCTTTCCAGTGGGCCTTACCTAGATCCATCTTGCCATCTGCTATGTCATCTCTGGCCACCTACTGCTCTCTAGTAATGGAGGCACCCAAGCCATCTTTTTTTCTCTTTTTAGGGGGTACAGTTCACACAGTTAATTCTCCAAAAAAATGTCAAAATGGCACTTCTATCCAATTAAGTAATTTCCTAATTTTTTTTTCAATTTTCACTTTCGAAACTCATTGGACACTAATGCTATAAAAAATAATCATATTAAAGATAAAAGTGAACTCCAGACTTCATCATACATTTCACATTATGCTCATTGCTTTATGTAAACCAAGAGTATTCGAAAAGATTTTTTGAAGCCTATCAATCCATTTCCGTGACATGTGACTTAGAAAATCATTAATTAATATTTTCTCAATCATTTTATTCTACCTTAATTTCAGTTTTTGCTTTTAGTTTTCATTTGAAAGTGTTTTCCTACCAAAAAGAATTCCTCACCCTACAATTAAGTGCTACAGTAAAACTGCCACTGTACTGTTGACTGCAGCTTTTGCCCAAGGCACACTGGAGTCAAGAATATTTATGAGCAAGCTAGCAATCCAGTATTGTTAGGAAGAAAAAGCAACCCTAGAGTTTTCCCACATTGATCACACCCTAAGCCTGAGGATAATGTGTACTATCCAGCAAGTGTTTCCATAGGTAACCTGGAATTCCTAAAGACACACACAATCCCAGCCCACATTGTTCCTATAGGTCATCTCTTCTGAGTGGGCCAGGGCAGGTGCAGAGGATGGACAGACTGCCTCTCCACCCACAAGCTATGCACCACCTTGCCCACCACAAACATATAGCATCATGAGTAGAGTTCAATTCCAAGGCCAGTTATTGCTCCTTTTCTTAAAAAGCTTCTCAATACAGAGGTCCTCATTTCAGAATGCCTAGGGGCTACTATCATGCTGTGCTCCTGAATAACAAACAAGTGTTTTAATCACCAGCTACTCCAACTGACAGTGTGTCTAGAGATGGAGAGCAAAGGAAAGGATGGAAGCAGTTATCAGGAGTTAAGAAGAAATAATCAGGAGCAGCAACATTGGCCCCTGTCACTGGACTGACAGTGAGCAAGCCTCCGAGACAACACCTTTCTGCCTCACCTTGGTCCTGTCACCAATCTAGGTACTGGTGCCAAGTTTTGACTCTACTTGAAGTAGAAATGTTCTTCATGCCCTCTATTGATGATGAAATAGATGGAGGAGACAAACACAAATATAGTTAAGGGGAATTTTTTTTTTTTCTTTGAAGGAGGCTCTGAGAATCAGAAAGTTTAAAAAGCTGATAGAAATGTGCATGAGCATCTCAGCTCATCAAAGGTATTAACGTTGACTTTGGGGCAATATTCAGCCTGTTCACTGACTGAATAAGAAATTGAAATTTCAGGTCATCTTAATTCTACTCTTTTATTCTATAGTGCAATGTATCAGATATTTTATCAATTCAGCATTTAACTAAAAGTACAAAAACTGTACAGAAGGTGATTTGGTTTGATTAAGGAATTGGATCTGGTAACGGAAGATATAAACTCCGGGATCAAAAGATCCTATGACACTGTGGCTAGTTCTAGTGCCACTTGCTACCTATGACATCTAAGCCTCTGTATTCTGATTTATACAATGGGCAGGGGTTAGAGCAAGTATTCTGAAAATGGGTGGTAATTTTCTCTTTAGCATTTAAATTATTCAAAACAATATTGCATAGATGCTTATGCCAGAAAACTGTCTGGGGGAAGCAGGGTTCATACCAGAGGAAAAATCTGGTAACATATATATCCCCACAAGATCCCTTTAGATTCTAAGAACACCAGAGGAAAAAAAAAATCAGGCAATGGATGATCTAATGCCCTTATGAATCTCAGAGGTGCTAATGCAGAACACAGTCAAGAAGAAAAATAGTAGGTAAAACACTGTGTGTGACAATCATTACATATTGATAGCTTTCCTCTATTTGTCTCCAAGGCCATCAAAATATATTTTAAAATATCCACTCCCAGAGTACAGAAGTTTTTAATCTTCAGACAGTGAACATTTCAGCAGACGATATTATAGTAAAGAGAATATAGATTTTCATCCCTGAGAAATGGAAAGAAAAGCCAATGCCTAAGCTCTTCAGATGAATCATAGCAGCGGGAGGTGGACTGCTGTTTGTTTGATGCTCCCAGGCAGCAGCATTCTCTTCCCTATGTCCACACTTTAATGCCTGCTTCTATGAAATAAGCAAACCCAATTGTTTTCCATAATGTTTCCTCTACTTCTTTGTAAAGTCTCACCAAATGGGGGATTAATGCCTTCTGATATTATACAGAAGCCCTCAGTAGAATGTGTTCATAGCTGAACACATCCTTTTTTTCCTGATCAAAATAATAGAAATACAATTTTGAGATTTAAACTCACACACACACACACACACACACACACACACACACACACACACACATATGGACCTCAACTAAATAAAGGTGGCAGGATTTCAAAACATTAGAATAGATCAAGATTTAGACCTAAATAATAACTAATTTGTATACTATGCTTGCATTCATCAAATTTTACTTGAACACTGCTACAATAATCACAAGTGTGCATTAATTATTTTGCAAAAAACATTTCATCCATCTGTGAGTTTTATGCTCAAGGACTACCAATTACATAAAAATTTATTGAAAGTACAATGTCTGCCTGTGCATGTATCTATGCATGTATATGCAAAATGCATACGTGATCTGCATTTCCACCTGTATGGTTGATCACAACCATCCATACCTCCAGCTCTCATTCACTGAATTGATAGGGTACCTATGAACCTACTGGGATGCCAGGGGCTGGTGGTGTAAGATAACATACAGCTTCCTGCAGAGCGAAAGGTTCATCAAGCCTTGATTTATTCATAGATAAAACAATTATGATATGAAATAATATAGCATGAAATGAGAGTGAGATAGTATAAAATTTATTGAGGTCCAGTGATATATCACATCTAACATGCTTTTCAAGTCGCCTATGTTACAGATGCTACAGAAAGTATTATATACACCATTTGTTACAATAATTTTACTCAGTACTAACAATACTTACTAAATAAGAAAAGCAACAAATAAAAGTCTACTAGGAAATAAACATCAAAACAGACATGCCAATACACTGGACTGGAAGTAATGAAGAAGATTCTGTTTTTCGCCCAGTCTGGAAGTGATGGATGGTAAAGGGTTCAAAGAAAGGGTGACCATCAATCAGTCCTATCTTAGGAGTGTTCACTCTCCAGGAGAAATCACAGAAAGAAATACCAGTACGTGCAGCCTAAGACCACAAGGCCCTGCACCTAAGGCCAGGGCTTAGAAAGGGTGCTTTGGCTGTAGCAGAAGCTGTTCATGTTAATGATTCTGGGGAAAGTGTTTGGAGAAGGAAGATGGGGGAGATGAGATACAGTAGAGCCATACTGTGTGAGAGTCTTGGCTGCCATAGTGAGAGGGTTGGAGTATACTCCATAGGGAAGGAAGAGAGATTTACATTTTTTTTTTTTAAGAGTGGAAAGTAGAAGCTTTATTAAGGACAGCAGAAAAGACTTCTCCCTGGAGGAAGAAGGGGACCCAAGACGTGGAATCCCGAGATTTACAATTTTTTTACATTAAGAATTGGCAAGTTCAACTGCTGGAGAGGCGGTGAAACAACACTGGTCTCACAACAAACCTCTTCGGGGACCACTGGAGCAGAGTGTTACTTACACTGTTGCCACTTGGCTTTGACCCCGGGACTGATTCCCAGCTTCTGAACTCTGTGACTTTGGGATACAAGTGCTGGCTGTGTCCCTGAATTGATTATTTGGTGAAAACCATTTAATCCTCTCCTCTTTTTCTTACTTATTTCCATCTTCCTTAGTCCTAATGCCAGCTCCCAGTTCCTAGGGGTCCTGCTCAGGTTGTAACCGGTGGACACTGAACTCATGCATTTTAATATATTCGTTTCCTTATGCTTTTGGAACTGATAAAAATATTTATATAGACTTCATTCCAGAAACTTCTGAAATTGTTCATTCAATCAGATCCACTGGAGTAAAAATAAGTTTATCAGATTATTTCTACATAGCGCAAGTGGCCAGTGCCCACCCAAACCACAATCGAAAACGGAAAAAAGAGACGAGACTGATTTTTGTCTTATTTTGAAATTTTTAGAATGTTTTCATCATGAGCTTTTCACATTGATTTTGATCTTTAAAGAATTCTATTAAAATAAAATATTAATTTAAAACTTTTCCTTTGCAGTACTTCTTAAATTTCACACTTACTTGCCCTACCCTGGTCCTGGCCCTGAAAGGGGCATATATGCCCTAAGCACTCTCCACACAAGATTCAGAAAGTATCACACTGCGTGACCAGTCATAGAGAAAGGATAATGTTTCCTTGGGGAAGGATCTAAAGGTTCCAGTAACTTCTCAGTTCTGCCCCTTGTGGTCCTGTTTCCATATCCTCTACCTTGAAACGCATGGCATAGAAGTCAAGCTTCTTAGTGTTAAGTTTCAACGGCAAAGCTCATCTGGAATAAAAGAATCCAATGAAAGTGTTTGGTAAATAAGACCAAAAATTCCCTACAGTGGACAGTTTTTCTTGTCTTGTAGATTAAGAACAAATGTAACCTCACTGTTGCATGGGTTTGTCAACAATAAAAACCATAATATGTTCATCATGTTTGCTACTAAGATCAGAACTTTATGGGATTTGGGGAGTCAGGAGAAGTTTCAAGCCAACTCCTTGAGTTTTTCCTGTGTGCAGAGTAGCGGGGTGGGTCATCCAGATCCCCTACCATTTCAGGATAGAGGAAGGAATGGGATGGATGCTCTCCAGCTGCCCATGGTACTGGCTGCCAATGACTTGGCCAAGATCCCTCCAGGATCTGACCCCACCTGTTAGATTCTAACCCCAGAGCAGCCTGCTTTCAGTACCTGTTCCACTGTGCTGTGCAAAGGCTTGACCTCCTCACCTCAACATGGGACAGCTCTGAAGGGCCATCTGGCCTACAGGTGGCCCCAGAAGTGACACCAGCTGAGGCCCCTGTGGCAAATGTAGAGAAGGTCAACTGTCTAATGCTGCTTCTCCTCCTCCCTGGCAGGTTCTACTCCGGAGATAAACTCCCTGCACACCTTCTCCCAGGGAGCCCAGCATGTGATCCTTAAAATATATCTGGGAAAAGAGAAGAATCATGGCAGCAGTTTAAAGAAAAAAAACCACACAGGGTCCCACCTGGGGAGGCGGATGGATCACTACCAGTTGTTGAAATTCTGTCTCAGAGCTACTGTGGTCATGGGTCATCCATCCCTCTAATATAGGCAGGTGCTTGGCTTGTCAGCTACATAAACTGTCCCACGTTTGCCATTAACCGTCTCTATTAATGAGATATTATACACTGAAGCACTTTCTATTGATTTAACTAAAAGGGCACTCCAGCGGCTCTCATTATCTTATAAGGTCAAAAGAGAAAATGATCACAGCTCCATCTGTTAAGGAAATATCAAAAGTCTGTCAGTGGTGAAGTGGTGGAGGTGGTGGAATCGCCTGGGCAGAGAAAATAATGCTCACAAAGAAACTGTTCCCAGAGAGACCATCAATTCCAACTACAATAACTCAGCAGCCAGTGAAAATCATGCACACATTTAAATAAATCTGAAAACAACTGAAAGCACTATACTGCTTGAAGTTCAGGTTGTGTCTTCATGGAATAACCAAAACAGTTATACCTGCAATTTCTAAGATAATTAATTATTTTTCTTTTATAAATGTGGCATCCTAAAATATTCTTAGCCCTTTTCTAACTTTTTGCCTTGTGTAGATATCCATGTCCTCCAAATAATTCATAATGAAGTGGCTAAATATACTTGCCTGGCGAGAAAGGCTTCCCTATGGTTCAATGAGTTCTTTCCATGTCCCAGAAAACTATAAGGCATGCATGATCTCATTTACTCTTTAGAGAACCATATGAGACAATATCACTATTGGTTCATTTTACAGAAGAAAACCTGAGATCCTGAAAGAGGTTAAGTAAGTTGCCCCATGCCACTCAGCTGACACACGGGCAGTGGGCTGGATCTGACCCCTGTGTTGGTTTCTAATCAATATGCAGTGCTGACTCTCAGCAAGAAGATAAAATGCATCCTAACCAACCCACGTTGCCTTTTCAGCACAAATATATATGGAAAAGAGTCTTTAATTAAATCTCTACTCTGCTTTTTAAGGCCTTCGTTTAATTTCTGTGAACATATTTTTCTTTCTCCTGTTGCTAACTAGAACCTTCAAGCTAAGGGCAGACAGCTTTGTAGTGAGAATACCTTTGAGAATGCTTTTAAAAATTCTGGCTGTGGGCTGGGGTTGTGGCTTAGTGGGAGAGAGCTTGCCTACCGTGTGTGAGGCACTGGGTTCAATCCTCAGCATCACATAAAAAAATAAATAAATAAATAAAGTTATTAAAAAAAAGTTTGGCTGTAAGATTATTAATTCAGTGCTGGGAAACTGTTTTACAGTTAAAAAACAATGCCTTAAATACTAGCTAATTATCTCACCTTAAATATGAATAATCTGCTAGCTAAATCAGCTGGTCTTTTGTTCTGAGCAAATATTGATATACATTTCACTCACCCTTAAAACCATTCTTATTTAAATGAACTTCAGGTAGCATTACGTATAGAAAAAGATGGAAAGGAAACATACCATTTACTACCTTAAAATGTTGCAGGTGATTTTTAGTAATGATTTTTCTTATTTTATTGCTTAAAATTTAAACAATAATAATCACAAAATTCAAACATCTTCCATATCTCTGCAGTGGCAAAGAAACTATCCAGAAAGTAATTATGTGGGTGTTTAATCTGTGTTTGATTTAGAAAAGGAGGCAATTTAATTTTAAAGGCAAACTATACATTAAGAGTTTAAAGACAGAGAGTCTTACTTGTCAACACAGCATGTCATTGCAATCATTTCTCCAAATGAAAAAGCTCCCGTAATGAATTTTGTGACTGATTTCATATTTCAAGGGTGTTGCTTAGAATTCTTTTCCATTTGAAGAAAAAAAAAATCTTGGTCTTTCTGAGGCAGAATGACTGTGGGGAAGAAGTGTCAATCCAAGCCAACAAATGTGCATTACTGCTGACTCGAAGCAAAGCAGGGATGGGAACTGGGAGTCCAAATGTGCAAAGGGATAATGTGAATATTTCAGCAGATTTTCATTTCTGATTATATTTAACTTTATTAATAACAAAGAGACTCAAAAATTCTATTAAAATATGATGTTGAAAATTGCAACTATAATGTAATTGTACCAAGGCCGGTAGAAAAAAATATTCTATTAGTTGGGCTGAGGAAATCAATCATCCACAGTGCATATGAAGCAAATGGCACACACCCCACTTAACATTCACTTTAACAACAGTTCTGGAACAGTTCCTCAAGCAGATGAAAAACAACCTTCCTTTCCAATAATTTCCACTTTCTGGTCAGAACAACTACATGTTCAAACAATAGCCAAGACGGCCATTTTAGTTATTCTTCCTTCAAGTTTTCCACCTGCTGCCATTAAAAAGGATGTTAACTGGAGCAAACTAGACACCGGGGTAATTTCGGATGCATCTGCACATTAGGGACTTTCAAATAGTTCAATAAATGTTGTATTAAACACCATTTAAAGCAATCCAGCATTAAAAAGTGGGAGAAATATTCCCAACATCTATGCCTCAATCTTACTTGTACTGAGCAGGGAATTTTCTATTTGTCTCTAGGCAATAATCGCTTTAGAATTTAGTAAAGTGATAAACAGAAAATCAATCCCTGACAATTACCATAACTAATAATTTCCTAAAATAACACTGAAGCTAATAGCCAGTATCACCATTCAAATAAACTCCCAGGAAATGGACGAGAAGATCACCAATTAATTGCTTTGTACAATGAATGACTGCAAATGGTTGTCAGAGCACCAGAAACTCCTCTTCAATCTTTATCTCATTCTCTACCCCCATGCCCACTTGCTGAGTCTCACAAGAAGGAATTTCTCCTATGTGATGTGGCCCTGGCTGACTTTTTCCAATTCTCTGAGACCCCTCTCCTCGCTCTGTCCCTCCAGACAGTGTTGTTCTTTTATGCCACCTCATGGCCTCTGCACTGGCTCTTGGTTTTGCTTGCAATATCTTCATGGTGATTCCCTCATGTCTGGTTTCTTCTAGTCATTCAAGCTCTACCAGGACCACTCCCCACTGCATTGTGTTATCTTGTTTTATCGTCTTCTTGGGATTCAGTGTTGCCTGCTCTTCTGCCTAGAGTCAAAGCGTTATGGGAAAGGTCCCTTTCCTCTCTTAATAATCTTGGTATCTATAGGACTTACAATAGTGCTCTGGCACGCGGTAGCATTTCAGTGGGTGTTGGTTGATGGTCAAATGAATAAATAACTCAACAATATCTTTTACTCAACTGACAAAGGTATTTCTTTCCTATTTTCTCCCCATATTTTATTCTCCGCAGACTTAAGAATGATCTTTCAAAATGAATAGCAAGTATCACTTTCCTGCTCTAAACATTCCATGGATTGCCTTGTAATGAAAAACCTAAACTCTTTGCCATAGTGTTTAAGGCCCAACAAAATGATTCCTGTCTCTGTCTCCAATCTCGTCTCCTGTCCATCATTCTCCCTTTCTCTCAGCCCTATACCAAGTCAACTCCCTTTTACGGTAGCTTTTCCTTCTGCATCAAATGCCATTCTCCAGTTTTGACATAGAAGTCTCTTTTACATGGCAGTGCCCTCAAGGCTCAGGTCAAATAGCACCTCCTCAGACAGCATCCCCATCTTAGCCCAATCAGCAAAGACAACTACTTGTGGGGTTTTTTTGTTGTTGTTGTTACTTTTGTTTTGTTTTTTTTTGGAGGGGGGCTTTAGTTGGTACTAGGGATTGAACCCAGGGGCACTTAACCACTGAGCCACATCCTGAGCCCTTTTTTTATTTTTTATTTTGAGAAAGGGTCTCACTAAGTTGCTTGAGGCCTTGCTAAGTTCTCAGGCTAGCTTTGAACTTGTAATCCTACTGCCTCAACATCCTGAGCCACTGGGATTAAAGGTATGCTCCACCATGCCCAACTAGACAACTGTTTTTCATTTGAATACATAAACAGGCAGAAAATTTTTCTTTGATTAGGATGGCAAAGAACAGCTTCTTTCCACTTATTAGGATGGTAAAAAGTCAGCTTCATTTTGACAACATTTTTGGAGCTATCTGCCTGTTATTCTTTCTAGAGTACTGCTTTTCAGTTCTATAATCATAACGTTTTGTGACAGGAATCTTGAGCAAAAATAATGTTCTTCTATTGTGTGTCTCTAAGGGGTTGGGGAGAGATAAGAGATCCTATTAGGTGTTACTCAATAAGCCTCATTTACCTTTATTCTCTTTTTTCGTTTTGTTTTGTTTTTGTTTGGTGGAGATTGAACCCACGGACCTACTCCCAATACCTTTTTATTTTTTTATTTTGAGGCAGGGTCTCACTTGCCCAGGCTGATCTCTAATTTGGTATATCCTCCTGCCTTAGTATCCTGGGTCACTGGAAGTACTGGCGTGCACCACTGTGCCAAGCTTCCCATTCACTTTTAACAAAGCAATTAGCTTTTACCACTTATAACCTCCAAATTCTACAATCTTCTTTCTTTCTTAATGGAACAGAGGAGACACTGGGGTCAGAGTAGTTCCACAGGCCCAGTTCTGCTTGTGGTTATAGTTAAATTCTACTGCTTAAGATAAAATATGCATCATCTTCACACAGCTCTTACTATTCTTAACAAGTACATAGAATAAAAACAGTCAAAGAAACATTGTCATCAAAGTAGGATTATTGTCATGGAGGAAAAATTCCTTACCAGGAGGCAAGTAAACCCCAACACCAACCACATAGGTCTGCAGCTAATACAGAGTTTCACTGTGTTAAAGGCTCGCATTTGATCCTTTTAGAGAAACTGTCTTATGAACAATCAGTTTAAAGGCAATTAAATAATACAAGTTTCCTTTAGACTTCATTAGATTTCATGGAAATCCTTACTTCGATAAATATCCCAAGCACTCAGCTCCAAGATATCAAAGTTGAAAAGGAAATAGATTTCAAATGGCATCCAAAAAACAGACTTAAATGCAAACAACCTTCACAAGTTATTCTGCATTTATTGAAGAATTAACTGTTTTAACTGCTCTCAGTATTCTTGACATATGAGGATGCTAATATTTCTCAATACCTTAATATATGAAATGGAGCTATAAAAAGCTCAAAGACACACACTGAAACATAAGAACTAAATCCATTCTTTTAAAGTTTGTTCTAGTTCCCAAATCATTACACAGAGACATATGGGTATATTATTCTTGTATTCTTATTTTCATTCAGATGTGGCTTAGCAGGGACCAGCATTAAATGTTTTAAATGACTTCTCATAGATCATTCTATACATAAGCTATGTTTGGGTCTACTAAAATATGTATAGCTTTTCATCTTTTAATTTCTAAATACTTTTGCTCTTTCTGTACTGTTAATTAAAATTGAAAGTTGGAAAACAGTTCTGATAATCAGTTGTATTTTGAATAGTTTTTACTTCCAGGTACAATTGTTAAATGTTGAATTATATTTGACAAGTAAAAAATCTATTTTGTTCCAATGTGTGAAAGCTAGTCAGGATTCTATAATGCAACAGATAAAAGTCAACAGCAGCTAGGTGCTAGGGTGCATTCTTGTAATCCTTGCAACTTCTGGGGCAGGAGGATTGCAAATTGGAGACCAACCTCAGCAATTTAGCAAGGCCCTAAGGATTTAGTGAGGACTTAAGGACTTAGCAAAACGTTGTCTCAAAATAAAACATTTTAAAAAGGGCTGGGGAAGTGGTTCAGTAGTTAAGTGACCCTGGTTAAATTCCCAGAATAAAAATAAATGAATAAATAAAATAAAAATACATAAAAAATAAAAAGAATAGTCAATAGTGGAGTCAGGTGAGGCACATTCCTATAATCCCAGGAGGCTGAGAAAGGTGGATTGCAAATTTAAGAACAGCTTCAGCAACTTAGCTAGACCCTGTCCCAAAATTAAAAATAAAATAGACTGGGGGTATAGTGCATCTCAATGGTAAAGCATCACTGGCTTCAATTCCTAGTGCAAAAAAAAAAAAAAAGAAAAAGAAAGAAGGAAGGAAGAAAGGAAGGAAGGAAGGAAGGAAGGAGGGAGGGAGGGAGGAAGGCAAGAAAGAAAGAAAGGAAGGAAGGAAGGAAGGAAGGAAGGAAGGAAGGAAGAAAGAAAGAAAGGGAAAAAAGAAAAGAAAAAGAAAAAACAGGAAAATAAAATGAATTGCCATCAGAGAAATTGTTCTCTTCCAAAAGTCTTCCAAAGGGAAGAATTTTGTTGTTTTGTTATTGTTGTTGTTTGCCAAAAACCAGGCATATAATCATAGCATTGAATATTTATATACACATTTAGATCTTTCACTTAAATCCATTTCAGTTGCAATCTGTTCTCAAAAGCAGTATCTCTTAACTGGTTATATATTTAACAACATTGCCCATCTACAACAAAAATCCAAATATAAACTGAAACTGCCCACACGCAGCTTGGCCATGCTTTTTCTTTTCGATTTGGTCTAAATTTTCAATTATTCCTCAAAATTTTTCAAGAAGTACTGAGACTCTGCCCAACCCTGTCCCATACCCCTTTCCAGCTATTTCATGAAAGAAATAATTCAGCACAGTGGGAGCCCAGATTGGAACAGTAACTCACAGAGCAAATATATTCTACTACAAGGGCATTGATCCTCTGCATGATAGTTTCTGGGTATGGGAGTTCAAGAAAGAATTGAATCTAGTGATGGAAAACTGATTCGGTATCACATTGTGCTCCAGAGACCAGCTATAGAATTTAGTTAGTGAGAGAAAAGTACCAGAAATAAATGAAGAGGAGAGTACCTTCCATGGGTATTCATTAAAATCCCTTCTTTATGTGTAACTTGACATTACCCCAAGGCTATGTGGCTAGAAAAGACAGAATAATAATAATAAAAAAATAACAAACAAACTGTGAAATCAATTGAAAGTGAACCAAGCCCTTGTGAAAGCCATACATATTAAATAAAGTAAACATTTTTCCATGCCATTGTTTTTCACTTTCCATTGTAAAATTGAAAAAGGCGTTTACACAGCAAATTCTAAAACATATGTTTCTAAAACAGGACAGACACAACAAAAACAGAGCAATGGAACTTGGGAGCTGCACATTATTGCTTCTCTCCAGGATACGAATCCCCCTGGCTTTATTTTTCTGACAAAGGTGAAGACACATATTTCCAGGTCAAGTGATTCAATGATCAAGGAACAGAGGAAAAAAAAGTGCTAGATTCCAAGTCAAAGACCTGGGTTCTAGGCCAGTGTCTGCAGTTTATTATCTGTCTGGTCCCTGGGCAACATTTAACCTCTCAGAACCTCAGTATTTCTCTTCTATAATAACAGGGAGTTGCTCTGGGTCCCTCACCAGGTTCTTGTCAGAATCAGATGGAAGGATGTGTTAACATCCCGTGAAAACTTCAAAGTATGATATAATGCACGCAAATTTTAGTAGAGCTCCATCACTTGCGTTGATTCAAATGCTTTTAAGTGCACAATGTAATAATAGGATACTACCAATCACAAGCTGTTGGGAAATTGAAAGTTAGTCATATATTATATGTTTTGGCAATAGTATACAAAATCTTTTGTTCACAGCAATAGAGAGATGATACCTAGTGATTTACAAGTAGATGCTCAATAGCCTCACTATTCGAAGCACACAATTATGATTGAAATTAATCTAATAGAATTGCACAAACCAAATGGAAAAATTAAGGTATAAAGTCTAAAGAAATCTACTGAGCTGCTTGACAATTTCACAGAACCTCCAATCACAATTTTGCATGAATGAAAATGTTTACAAATGGTTAATTTCACATTGATAAACTGAACCTAACAAATATTTAATGCAATCATTTTAGACTCTGTGATCGCCTCACCCTCCCAGACAGCTCTAGTGATAGTCACATATATGTCATAGTATCAATACCAAAAAAAAAATGAATGTACCAATAAAATAAGAAAAGAAAATCTAAAGTTTTAATACAACATGAAAAGGGTTCACCTTCCTTGGTTTTCAAATAAACAAAAATCTTTTTTTTCTCACCTCTTAATCCTGGCCCAACAGAAATCAAAAACAAATTAAAGAACTCAGTTCTGCAAAGACAATACTCTTGAAAGAAATGTGAGGTTTGTATCAAAAGCCTCAAAAATATTCCTACTATGATGGGGCTGGTATTGTGGCTCCGTGCATGGGGCATTGGGTTCAATTCTCAGCATCATACAAACAAATTGTTTTTTTTAAAAAAGGTATTGTGTCCATCTGCAACTAAAAATATCCAAAAATATTCCTATTATGAATCACGGAGAAGTAATCTCACATTTGCACAAAGGTTGAACCAATTAAGCAGTGACACGTTTATTATACCTTGAAAATAAAGTGCTCTATTTTAAAATAATCATAACTTTATTCATGAAAATATGATAAAATATTAAACAATGTGAGTATGTCACACAAATGAATAATTTGCAAGTATTAAAACAGGCACTACAGATGAATATGGGAAGAAAGTTCCCATTATGAGTCACAAGTGCAAAGTTGATGTATTTGTCGTCCATATGAACAGTCTATTCATTTATGTCCTCTGTCCCAGGAACTAAAATGTGCTAGCCTCTGCTATCCTCACAACAGCCCCATGACATGAGTGTCATTTTCTGATCACTACTGTACTCAGGAAACCCAGCAGATTGCAGAGCCAGAACTTGAATACAAGAGTCCAGAATCTGAGATGGCAGTGATTCTGCTAGGTTGACTCCCAGCTCTTTGACAAAACCAAACAAACAAACAAAAAACTTCTCAGAGACTATAACTCAAATGCCAACTGTATTTGTGTCTCACAAATGGGATGAATGGTACTTTTTATCTCTTCTTGTTAAAACACGTAAGTTTTCTAATGTTGGCTTTCTGTTCCGTTTTGTCTTCACGTGTCATTCAGCATAGGTGGGTTAAAATGAGCCAAAATGTGGAACTACATTTAGTGCATCTAAACAAATCATCACATTAGGAAAGAAGTGAAAAAAAAGCTGTAAGAACAACCCTAAGCAGTAAATGTCTCCAGCCTCTGTCTCCACCTCTCCGTTCCCATCAGCACCACTCTACCCACTCCTCCTTCCCTCTTACAGGAACTGCCTACCTGATCCACTGTCCAAAGTCTCTCCTTTTATCCCACCATCAAGTTCCAACTATGTGTCTCTTCTTAAAATATTTCTGTCACCCCAGAACACTCACAATTCAATCATTTGTGAGACATTTCCTGAACACCCACAGTGTGTGCCAAGCACCATTTTAAACCTTGATTATGTTAAGGTGAGCAAAGGTCCCCATCCTCAGAGTTCCCAGAAACGGACCTCATACTGCTCAAAGTGTCCAATTTTGCAGTTAAGGAGCAAGAGGGAAAAACAAACATTTGCAATGAAAAGTGATCCTTCCCAATAGGGCAAGGGATGAAGTCACTCTCAGAGAACAGGAAAGAGTAAAAATAATTCCCCTTAGGAGGAACAACTAGGTAGAGTCATGCAAAATGAAAAATCTGGGATGGAGAACTGACAGGGTGTGGGGAGTTGAGAAGTATGGTGAACACCTGGGAGAGGGAAACACAAAGCAGAGGGGCAGGACGGGGTGACATGCTTAGGACCAAACAGCCTCTTCAAGGTCTCTAGTCAAGTCTCCACACGCTGCAGGTGGGAAAGCTTTATAGTTAGCATAAGCAGAGGAATGTGGTCCCTGCTGATCTCTAATTTTCAATTAGGGTAGGAGAAGAAAGGTTTATTCTTTGAGGCTGAAATTGTCAATATCTGTGTTTACCACCCCACCCCCAGCAAAAGTTCTTTTTTTTTTTTTTTTCCGTTCACAATAAAGTTTGGTGCAATGAAGCAAATTCCAAAAGAGTGAACCCCAAACTGATTTGCCTTCTATACTCTGTATACTTTTGGAGGAAGATGGTGAAAGAATACAACAAGGAGTATTTTTTCTCCTTGCATTTATGTATAGAATTATTCAAAAGTGTGCATTTTAATGATTTTTAAACCACTTTTATTTGGAAAAATTCAAGGCCAAATTTAAAGGGAAGAAATAGAATGAAGGGGGAGGTTCTAAAGAGATTCATCATCAATCTATATAGTCTACACAATGGGAAAAATATCCATATTTAATATCAAAATTATAGCATTTCCCCCAAAATGCACCATATGATTCCCTTTCAGAATAAATGTATATAACACACCAATTTCCAGTTTTATACTTTCCTGGTTAAAAAAATATATATACTTTATAAAAAAGCAAGGAGATGAAGGTTGAGTAAATGTCCGTTAATTTCTAGCCGAGTCATTAGCCTAGTTGTTCTGCTGATTTATACACAATGATTTGTATATCATAGGTATTCGATAAATGCCAGTGTAGTTGGTTCACTCAGTTATACAGAGTCACATAAATAGAATTAAAATATGCTCAGTTGCAGAGATATGAGTTAGTAAGCCCTGCAACAATAAGTGCCATGACATATTCACGAAATGTTTCTTTATAATGTGAAATGAGTATTTGGGCACTAACTTCTGCTTTATACCTTAATTATAAAGAGAGAGCATGATTTTCTTCACAGCGATCTTTACAAACAAATCCAATGTTTTTCTGTGGAAAATACTTTTTTCCCCCCTAAATAAACTCAGACTTGAGCTTACTGGACATGGGTTTATCAACAAAAGTCAAGTTTTCTTCTATCTTTATAAGCAACACCTAACACCAATCCCCAACAAGTCAATTCCATACTTATATGAAGGCGGAAATGAAGACACCTCTAGACTTGTGCTTATTGTACAGAGGATCCCCAGAGATATAACTTATAGAAGGACCTCTCATTTATTTTCTAACACTGCAGTTTGATAATCATTGTAGGTCCGTGGAAGAGGGATTCACTCCTAACAAGCAACCTACCTTTGGGTACAAACCCCAAATGAGGTATCACTATTCTAGTCAGCCTGTCTTGCTTTGTTTTACACACAATGGTTAATTTTATTTTAAAAATAAAATTATATCTTAATTAAATTTAATTTTTCTGCTGGGGTAATGCATTTCTACTTTATGAGCCAGAAATACAACAATTAATGACCTGGTACTTTGTAATGAAAAATTTTTCAGTGGTACTTTTGGCATTTATAAACAATTGGAAATGATGATGTTTTGGAGGAGAAAGTAGCTGTACAATTTTCAGTTGGACACTGCAATGTAATTGATTGACTGTAAAGCATTGTATGTGCACCAAAGCTGAAGCTAGTCAGCCATTTCTCCTATAAAAGAAGAGTTCTAGCCATTCCTTGTTTCTATCTCTACTTTTCATACAAGGAGTGTTGTTGAGGTATTAAAATGATATTGGTGCAGGCTGGTTTCAGTTGGGACAGTCTGAATAATGGACAGGTGCACATAACTTTTCAGAAACATTGATATACAAAAGCTTTGTCAACACATATCCTCTACAGAGGTAAGAAAAAGCTGTGCTATTTTTTGTTTTCTCTTACAGAACTTTATTAAAGGATTTACTTCTAGGAGTGTGCCTGGGGAATCACACTGATTAGAGAGTAATAGTAATAATAGGAATAATCACAAAATGTGTTATGCTTCCACTATCTGGGAATCTCCTAGCTGCCTATCTGACTGTACTAAGCGGTTCTTTTTCAATCAGCATTTGAAAAATGTCACTCTCTGCTCCATGTCTCCAGCCACTAAGATAATCAGACTGACATGCAGTGCAGCCGAAGAGTCTGCCTTGGTTGCCGGGAATAAATGGATGTGGACCGACACTGTCACAGTGATCCTTTTGCCCAAACTGTTAATTGGTACATTGGCTTGACAGTGTGGACAATAATGAGGCAAGGGGGTCAAACACAGACCCAGAGCGCCTACCTATCCCCAGCAGGTATGGTGTCTTTTGATGAAGATGCCAACAAAGGTGGGGCCATAATAGCAGTAAAATTAATCTCCCAGCAAGAGCTCAGATATCAAGAAATGAAGTCAGCATTGGGCTTAGCCAGCCATCTGGGAAGAAACTTCACTAAAAATGTAATAGTTCTAGATTTGACATCAGAAAGTCATGGGTAGAAGATGGCAGAATATATTTGTGGCAGATAGGAGTTAATACAATATGAGAAATACTAGAAGTAGGGGGAGTCTCGGTCACAAACAATGTCATTGACATATATGGAAAAAAATCATTGCAAGTTTGGGTTGGATAAAGTTTGCATAGGTTAAGTTTGCTTAGAATTATTTTGGATGCTGCTGAGTATCATTTCTCTTTAAAAAAAAAAAAAAAAAAAAAAATCTCTCCAAAGGGTGAAAAAACCCACTGATAGTCACTCTAGAGTGATTTGTCATTGGAAGAAGCTTAAGATGAAAGTTTTAATTGCTTTTCAAAAGCTATATTATGAGCCAGATATTCAAAGAACATCCTGGAACCCTAGGATAGCACTTCATAAGTTTTTTTCTTCTTTCATATGAAAAATAAAATCCATTAATTTAATATACTGTGTAAGTCCACTTATTATCATCCTAGAAACTAAAAGGAAAATTGACTTGTCATAATAAATATGTATCCCAAGTGCCAAAATTCACTAATACTGTCTTCACCTGACTCCTTTTAAGGTATTAACAGGAAAATTATGTATCAAATATTTAAATAATTGGCCTATATACTTTCTAATGCAGCCATGATGTCCCTATTTGTACCTGTGATCAAGCCATTAAGTTAAAATAGCCTTAAAAGCTGCTTTCACTTGGCCTCAAGGAAGAATGATAATGAATTTGAGCTTTGTTGTTCAGTATCAATAAGTGAGTACTGATGGAAGTGCTTTCCAAAACATCATTTTATTTAGCAGTTCCAAGTATAATCTATGGTCGATGGTTTTGTATTGAAAAAAATGCAATCTAGGAATTATCCATTGGGTCTTCTGTTTCGAATTAAAGTTCCTAGCTTAGAGAATCAAGCGAACAGATATAGAATTGACTTGTTAACAGGTCAGCAGCAGATGTTATATCCAATAATGAAGAAAGGCTGATGTACAAGCTGAGGGCAGTTCTGGCCAGAGCAGTTTTTCTCCTTCACCCAGTCCTTTATCTTCTCAAACTCTAATTGGTGATGTTCTGCAAACCAGGCATACACTAGCTCTTGGGAATGGACAGGTGAGTCTTATATCATCTTCTTTGCACTTGTGGCCATTTCCTTAAATTATTTTAAGGACGTTCACTACTTTAACCCACATTTTATATCTGAAATTCTACCTTCCTCTAACGACTTCTGCTTCTTAATTGAAAACACACACACACACACACACACACACACACACACACAGATCTTAACACATTAAATGGGAAGTGCTTATCACAGAACCCGAAACCCTCTAAAAGCTCAACAAATATTAGCCATACCTCATATTGTTAATGAATTTTTTTCTTTTTTGATCTGCTTTCTCATGAATGATGAAGGCACTAGAGGTCACACACCAACTGGTACCATGTGCTAAAATGACATGACATCTCATTTGCAATCAGAAGGGAAAAGGGTCCTGTTTGTCATGTACCACAATTTGGCTGACAGTCCTCCACAGGTCCACATGTTAAAGATCTGGTCCCTAGGGTGGCACTACAGGGACATGCTGTGGACCTTTAGGACATTCTGCGGCCTTAAAGCAGGTCCTCAGGTCATAGGGTGCATGTGTTGTAAAGAATTGCGGATCCCACTGTCCCCTGTCTCTGTTTCCTGGATTATAGGCAAATTGTTTGCTCTGCTATCTGTTCAGTCATGATTTACCCACTTGCCAGAGGCCCAAAGTAATTGTGCTGACCAGTCTTGCACAGGAACCTCCAAAAATGTAAAGTTGAAATAAATTATTTATCTTTATAAGTCAGTTGCCTCAAGTATCCCATTATAGTGATGTGTACTGACTAATACAAATGCATGACAGAGGAGCAGCAGCACAATCCCACCATAGACAACACCTTCTCTTTTTCAACTACAGAAATCAAGGACCACAGTGAGGAAGCATGGTCCCAGGCCTCAGAGTGTGGCAGCTGAAGACAAAATCAGAGCTCAAGGTCAGGCACAACTTCTAATCATAACGACTCAAAATCACATAATGTTTCTTTCATGATCTGACTACCAATATTCAAAATTAATTGTTTATAGTTCCTTCAAAAATAAATAAGAACGTGGCATTCTTTGTCCATCTCGTTCATTAATGAGTGGTGTAACGCAGCTGCCAGCTGCTGCTATGGTGACTTCGTACCCCAAAGTGGCACCTGAATAAGCTAGGGGGCATGGAGCTGAGTAATCAGTATTTTAAAAAATGCATGTTTGCATAAACAAGCAGTGTAATAAGGCATGTCTGTCTATTCACTTTACCTCCTCCATAGGAGTTCTACCTCCTACACCTCCTCAACTCTGACCACCTCTCTTGTGTCAGGAATCCCAAATGTACTTAATGTGCTGTACTCAAATTGAAGTGTAACTAAAATTCAGTCATCAACTTTCTTTGTAAATTGTTTCACCTCATAAGCTGGACCTCTGGGTTTATTCCTCTCACTTTCAGGAATATATGACCTATATATGTTTAGGGCTCCACCCTTGCCCTAAACAGACATGACTAATCAATCACAGCTCTCATTAACTCCTACCTCTATGGAAGTTTGCTCCCCTAACGGTGCTTTGCTACAACCACTTTTCAGACTGGAACATTCATCTCCATCCAAGATTTCCCAAGGGAAAGTCGTCTGCTGGTTTTTATCTGCATAATTCTCCCATGTGTGACTTAGTTTCCAATTTGATCATGCTACTGTCAATTCCCTACTCAATAACCACTGGTTCCTGTGACTCTCTATAAATGAATTTCAATCAGTTTTGCATTGCTTTCCCTGCATGTATCAAAAAATGTTGCTCAACTACCTCCCACAGCCAGACAGGACTCTAACTACATCTCCTTAGTGTCTGCATGCAAGAGCTGCTCCCACATACCTCTGTGCACATAATGAGCACCCACATGGGACTCCTCCTCTCAGGTCTTCTTCATCTATCCAATACCCTACTCATCCTGTTATACCCAGATCATCCCTCACCTCTTCTATTCTAAGACGACAGAGAATTCTGTTTTCTCTACAAGGAGTTATATTTTTAAAGTTATGAAACACAGTTTGGAGTTGCTATCTAGTTATTTCATTTGCTGTCAACCATTTACACTACTTGAGGACAGACAGTTGGCACAATCTTTTCATAGATGAGGTAGTCAGGGCATCTTTTCTACCTAGACCTCCTCACCTAAGCCCAGTTTTATTTTGGGAATAAGATTGTTGCAGAAAAACAGACTTGTCAAAGCACACATAGATTTCTCTTAGTATTGTAACTTATGGATAAAGGATAAAACTTTGCACATGATCCTGCAAGAACAATCTCTAACAGGCACAGAAATGGTACCACATGACCTTAGCTCCTGAATTCTCTATGTGTCTCCATGTGTTCATGCCTAAACATTCTGGTAGGAAAAGTTATTTACCCCACTTTGTTGTTAGATAATTAATTCTCTGACAAACTGCATGATGTAATTCAAACTAGCTTCTCCATTTTGAAAAAGGACTGAGTTCTGCACAAGATGACTTGCTCAAAGTCATCCAAAGAAACTGAACAGAATGAGATGGATCCCTTGTCACCCAGGGCTTCTGGCATAATGTGTAACTCTGTGAACTATAATGGCCACATAACATACAGGCAAATCCCAACATCTTTTATTATGACACATTACAGTTTTCTACTTGGTCAACTTTCCTATCAATTACCATATTCAAACAACTGCCAGAACTTGAGATTTTTCTCCTTGTGTAAGTAGGTTTGTAAGTGAAGAAATGTGCCTTTTTAGAAATGCAGCATTTCACAATTGAATTCCTTAGAATTTAATCAGATGGTGGACACGGAATAATTTATCATAAAAGCTCAAAGTCAGGCATGGTCTCAACCACAAAATACAATCAGTGGAGGCCCCTCCCCAACTTTGTAATTTGAAAACTCTGACCTTCAGAAAAAGTCAAAGCACAAGGAAGATGTGTGGATTTACCACCTAGATTTGTCAATCCATATTTTTGCCCTATTTGTTTTTTCTTTCTCCTCTCTACATTAAAAAATATGTATATGTATACACACACAATATTTCATTTTTTGCTAATCTACTCAAAAATAAGTGACAAGTATCTTCTAAATGCATCATGATTCTCTGATATAAGGACATTTATATAACTGTCGAACTATTAATCACATATAAGAAATTGAACATGCATACAAGAATATTAATTAAAATGTATTTTGAGAATGTGGTGTCTAGAAAGGGCCTTAGTAAATACTCATTCAAGGCTGGGAATGTACCTCAGTGGTAGTACGCTTGCCTAGAATGCACCAGGACTTGAGTTCGATCCCAAGCACTGGAAAGAAAAGGAATAAAAGAGAAAAGGAAGGAGGGAGGGAATGAAGGAAAGAAAATACTGATCCAAACCTCTCATTAGAAAGATGAGAGAAGTTACACAGCTCCGGGGTGAAATGATTCATCTAATGTCATAGCAAGCTACTGGCAAATCCTGGATCTGCAACTTCTTCAAAAGAGCTGGATCCACTTCTGATTCCCATGCCTTGGGTTCGCCCTGATGGTGCCTCACACAATATTTCAGCTCCCAAAATCAGGAATCAGATGCACACATAGGGTTTAGGGGTGAAAGGGTATGCAAAGACAGAGCCCTGGATGAGAGCAGAACACAGGCCAGAACTAGAGCATCTCTGGCTCTCTCTTCTTCTTTACACATTTGCTTCTCTACTTCAAAATCCAGTTGCCTTGGGGCATCCTATGGTACTAAATGAATATAATTCCAAACAATACAAAAAATAAAATATAAAACCTTCCACTGAAATTCAAATAGAAGAACTGGCTTCTCTCAATATTCATTAATTTTCATATTTCATTAAAGAACTTCCCATGATTAATCTTTGTCTAGCTACTGTCCTCTTTAAGCATTCAATTAATGAAGTGATTAACAGGAATGGGCTTCATATCTTCTATGTAATAGAATTTTTTTAAGAAACTCAGGCTGTCAGAAAGGTTATTGTTGCTAATAAAATTAATTATCACATTTATTGAACCTCACCAATCTAATAAATTTTGACCCCAACATTATCTTATGGAAAACTTTTATAGAGTATCAGAAACTTATGACCTTCATCAAAAAGATGATCTGACAAAAGATTTCAAGTGAATCCCAAAATTCTTCCTAAAAATGATTAACCACTGTAAGGGTCACAATCACGTCCACCAGAAAATAAGGTTTATTTTTTAAAATATAATTAAGGAAACCAATTAAGCAAGCAAGCCACCAAAAGTTTGCCTTTCCACACAAAAAGTATTAAGGTGCTTATTTCCATTTTAAATGAGCCTCTTCTAATGTAATTTTACAAAATTAATTGGAAGAACACTCCTTGGAGCAATGTGAGTGCAGAAATGTAAGTCTCAACACTGTGCTGATGACAACCACTGTCATGGTTACCCTAATTTGGAGTTGGCTGTGGCCAGCTCTTCCCCTTCAGTCTCTCATAATTACAAGGTTCCTCTTGATGGCCGAAGTTTCGTTTATTTGCTTTTTCTCTCAGACCCTCCTAACTCTCACCCCACATATATCAAATCCCAGTTCTCTGGTCTTCATTACAGTTGGTGTTTTGTTATGTTTTTATGGTCCATTGAGGTTAATAGTATTTGAAAAGAAAAATAAAGCTTAATTGTTGTACAAAAGGCTGGAAGCCAAATTGGAGATCTTCTATAACCAGGAAGCGCAATCAGCTGAGGTAACAGGAAATAATCCTGCCTCTCAGCTCCCAAGAGAAATCTGAGCTGTCTCCCAGGAAGGCAAAGCTGCCCCTCCTCAGGAAGCATGCCGCTTTCCTAGTATCAAGATGATTTCATGCACACAAACATTTTTATTCAATGGTGCATGAAAAGTGCCACTAAGAAAGGTATATTAAAACAAAGGTATATTTAATAAAAGGATAACTTTTAAAGATATATATGTGTTTTCAAACCACAGAGCTCATGTTGAGTGAACTAAATATTCCATTCAAGGAAGGAGACCCATAGGAGACAGAGAAACAATAATTAGCTGGATGGACTCATAGAGAAGGCTCCAACGGCCTTTAAAACCATTCTCTTAAAGCAATGGTTGCTCTTCTTCAAGATACCTATTCTCAAGTGTCAATCAAAGTGCCTGTGGAGTCCCAGACAGATGAAGTGATCAAGGTCTCTATTTATACTGTTAGCAAGTGAGCTTAGGTTTATTTCCCATACAGTCTGTTCAATGTGAAGCACTGACCCAGAAAAAGATCCACTGAAGTCAAGGTAGGGAAGGGCTCCTCTCCCATTTATTTTGGAGCTGCTGATTGACTATTATCCAATAAACCCCTCTCTAGCTTGCCAGGGGACAACTGAGCACACACCACCACCATTAGCACAGGGTAGCACTCAAAACATGAGCTCAGAATGAAGGCAGACCTGGTCCCAGCAGTTGGCTCCAAGGGACGGCTGCCAAACCTTACATATTTCGTGCATCAAATGCAGTTCACTTTACATTTCATTGAATGTTGGAGATAAAAGGGGCCCCAGAGAGCCTCCACCAGAGACCTCTTTTTAGAGATTAGAAAATCATTCGTTAAAAATAAGAGGGTGAAGGGTCACACTACACATCTGGGACCAGAGGGCTCAGGCAGGGAGCTCCATTTGTTTGAGCACACTCACTCCTGCCTTGTTCTCCCACTTAGGAAGCTGGCTCTGCTCTTGGAGAATTAATTAGAAGCAGTAACTGATGCACTGTCTCATGGTGGGAAAAGGCTCCCGAGTCAGAAGACCCCAGGTTCCATAGGAACTTGCATTCCTTATTAGCACTGCTGTTCCAGCAGATGTTAAAATGTCCCCGAGAAGCTCTAAGATCTATGGCAAAATTCCTGAATTTTAAGCATTAGAAACACCTGGCTTTGCATCCAGACTTTTCCCTTTGCTCCTCAGGTGACACTGGACAGACGGGTTAGTTAACCAATTTGGGATTTCACATTCTTGTCTGATTAAGGGAGCTACTGCCCCCTTCCTCATGGGGTTTTGTGAGGATTAAATGGGATAAATATGTAAAATGCCAGATATTTGGTAGCCCTTCAGATGTTATTTTCCTTATTTGTAATTCATTCATGTGCAAAATAAGGATAAAACTTACTCCAATGCATTTTAAATGCTTTTAATTGACTGCCCTTCATTTTTTTTTTAAAGTCCATTGACTGAAAAAGAGGCAAAAAATATTACTCAGAAGTTGATTTCTCTGCAGCCTTATCCAACATGGTAGAGACAGAGAGATTCATGGTAAACCCTTCTGAACGCCAACACATCACTTCCTAATCACACTCTATTAGAGAAGAGATAATATAGTGTTTGAAACGATACCATTTTTTCTTGGTAGAAGCTAGCATGACTAGACTTAACAAAAAAAAAAAAAGAAAGAAAATTCAGCAAAGTGAAAAAGTGATAACTTTCTCCTATTTCTGGTTTAATGCAATGTTTTCCACAGCACTTGGGATAAAATCTAAATCCAGAGCATGGCCTATAGTGACCTGGACTCCACTTTCTCCCAGCCATCGTAGACCCTGCTTGGCCTGGCTCATGGACCTCACCAGCATCCATTCCCACTAGATTTCAACAATGGTAGACACCTTTAGTTTGCAAAGTGCTATTCTAGCTGTGACAGTACAGACACGTTTGCTCGCGCGCGCGCGCGCACACACACACACACACACACACACACACATATCAAATATCTCTGCCTTTGTAAGTCTTAAATTCTGATGGGAGAAGACAGCAAAAAGAGACACACTAATTTCAATTTATATTCTGTTAGATATTGAATAATATAGGAAGAAAAAAAGAAAGTGGGGTGAATTTGCTTACAGGGGAGTCTTCACTTCCTGTCCTTACAGATGTGTCTTTCCCAACTCTCTTGACTAATTACAATCTTGTTAAGTAGACCCATCCTTCAGTCCTATACTTTCATATCTCTACTTTAGAAGGTTGCCCCATGCCAAGATCTGCATTAAACCCAATAGAATCTTCCTATGCATTCTTTATTTCCTCTCATGGTCCTTATTTGACACCTCCTCAACTGTGACCACCTCTCTTGTGGCAGTAATCCCAAATGTACTTAATGTGCTATACTCAAATTGAAGTGTAACTAAAATTCAGTCACCAACTTTCTTTGCAAATTGTTTCACCACCTAAGCTGGACTTCTGGGTTTACTTCTCTCACTTTCAGGAACATATGACCGATATATTTTTAGGGCTCCACCCGTGCCTTCAGACATGACTAATCAATCACACTCTCATTAACTCCCACCTCTATGGAAGTTTGCTTCTCTTCCAAATTATTCAATTCTTGGCATCCTCAGTGGATATACATCCAAAAAGAACAGTGACCCCAGTCTTTATTTTTGACTGCATCTAATAACAAACTTTGTGGACACTCAATAAAATGTGCTGAGTGGTAGAAGAAAGGAAAAATAAAAATGGGGAAAGGAATAAAGGAAGGAAAGATGAGAAATAAAAAATGGAAGAAAGAATTAATTACTACTAATAATTGACCTCATATGCTTCCAGGGGCCTTATGGGCTTCATACGCTTATCTTAAAGAACAGACAAAAAACACTGCGACCAACTCTAAGACAAAGAGATAAATCAGAACTCAGGATCAGTTTACCAGGGAGTTTTTTAGCACAGAGACTCAGGCTCAGTAGAAAGCACAGAAAATCAGATGGCAAAATTATGGCCTGCCACACCTGTTGAGTCTACCAAATGAAAAAATCAGGGGTCCCCCCTAGCTCCCACATGAAAAAAGGCAAATAAGGAGATACTGTTCAAGGTGAAAGAGGTGAGCTTCAAAAATCCAGTCACTGAATGAGTGCGGTAGGCCCCACACCCCCCAATGTCTAGTTGCACTGCATCCTATCCTAAATGTAGGCTTGCAGGTCTTCTTACCCTAGCCAGTCCAAGACTGATTATTTCAACTTAGTGCTTTATGCATAAAACTATGGTGCTGGCTTATGTACTTTCGGTCAGGATCCTATTCACCTGAAGCTCTACCACATACTGATCTCCCTCTGAGCCAGAAAACGCTTGTAGAACACACACAGCCCTTCCCAAGAGGGAGAGGCCCATACATCCTTGGTCAAAGGCATTGAAGCAGCCCTGATGGAGGAAACTGGGTAGATGGGAATAGAGGAAGAGGGGGGAGTCCATCAAACACTACTGTGAAGAAGCATTTGCACGTCTGAGAAAAAAACAAATCCTTGTGGTTGCAAAGAGAGTTCAGACTCAACTCAGGAGGAAGTCTTTCTTCCAGCAGGAGCAGCCAAGTGACAGGAGTCAAGGTCATGTCTCTGTTTCCTGCAGCATCTAGTGTGTGTGTAAGAAAAACTAAGAACAATTTTAAGCCTGGATTTGGACCGCTAACTTCCAACCTCTCTGAGAGGCCTCACGCATTCATGTGTTGATTGTTTTCGCTCTACGTGGATTTATTAAGCACTCACCATGTGCTAGGAACTGGACAAGGCCCTAGGGATACAGTGGGAAGAAAGGCAGATGTGTTCTCTGCACTCAATGTGGGTCGCAGAACAGGGAGAAGTACTAAAACAAGAAAAAGAGTTCAAGTGCAAATTGCAATAAGAACGATGAAGAAAAGCAGCACCTGCACCTTGTACAGCTCATCCCTCGTTTCTGACACTTCCAAGTTTCCCAACCAGAATTCACACCACCAAAGATGTTCCTTCTGAGCATTTAACAGCAGGCACGGGAGATGAGAGGGAAGAATAAGAGACCACGGTAGGCTTCATGGGGATGGAGAAGGGTTGCCAAAGTAGCCATGTGATCATGGGTAGTCACTCTGATAGTTCTTTGTCTTTTGACTGTAGTCAGCAATCGTCTGCCTCTTGAAACAGATGGGAGAATTAAATGATAATTCACATCAAGCGTTTAGCATAGCACCTGGTCTGAATGACTGACAGCTCTGTACACGGCAGCACGGCAGATTCTATTAGTTCATGATTATTTTTCACCCATCCCACACACCTCAGTCAGGGCGACCACCTGACCTGGCATCCTAGTTGAGAACAAACTCTGAGTTCCGCTGAGTGTGGCTCTAGATCAGGGCAAGGAGTGCAGGCTAAATCAATCTGGATGCATTAGGGATTAAGGATCGCCCAATCTGCTTTCTTCCTCTCTGCTCCTCCCTTGCCACAGCTGGATGGCAATGGTGAAGAAAATGAAGATGTTGTCTAGTCAGTTTCTGAAAAGTCACATGGAGTTTGCAGACTGTGAAACAAAGCACACCACTTCTTGAATCACCATTACTCATTCTGAGCACATTTGCCTCCCTAGTGTGCAATCCTGCCTAGCCCAGATACAAACTTGACTCCTTAGTTTGAAAATCCTGCAAGCAAAGCTTAATGGAAGACACTGCAGATGAGATCATCGAAAATAAAAAGAACCTACATGTTTTTGCTTCAGTGGACTTGGTCTTTCTTGCCGGTGGATCTATTAATATGCTAACATCCCCTTGGGTTGTGTTATTTCAATATCAATCTATGTTCTGGTATGTTCCAGGATGGATTGAAGGGGCAGTGAAAGCTATTGCCTCAAGGTAATGCTTTTTTTTTAATTTTAAATTGACACATCTAATTGTGCGTATTTATGGGGCACAGTGTAATCTTGATAGACTTATATAATGTGTAATGATCAAATCAGGGTAATTAGCATATCCATTACCTCAAACACCATTTCTTTATATTGGGAAGATTCAAAACCCCTTCTTTTACCTACTTTGAAATACACAATAAATTACTGTTAGCTATAGTTGTCCTTCTGTGCTATAAAACACTAGAAATCAATCCTCTTATCTTAAAATGCTGCAATGAGGTGTGGCACAGACAAATCCAGAAGCAAACCCAGAATGAATTTATTATTGACCTAATCAGCACTGGATCCAAAGTATAAAAACCCTTGACTTCATCCAACCCTTTTCAGATACCTCAGCAGCACCTTACAGTGTGAGGAAAGCTCTCAGTCTGTGCTAAGAATATCATTTCACACTCTGCACAGGGTCACAACATACCGTATAATTATCCTTGGCAAAGGACATCATTTGGAGCTCAAGACGACTCTACAGTGAAGAAATAGCTTCTAAGCAGGCAAAAAGAAAAGAAAAAGAAAAAGAGAGAGAGAGAGAGAGAGAGAGAGAGAGAGAGAGAGAGAGAGAGACATGGCTATGTAACTAACAAAAGAAATAAACCAGACACTTCCAGACTATGGTCCCCTTGAGATCCTCATGCACCTCTGTGCCCTGCCCAGCCCAGTGCCAGCACTTAACATAGATTTATGCTATGAAGGAAGGACTCCAGAGAGCTTCCATTCCACACTAAAAGAGGGTTAAAAAGGCAATCCAGAGAAATTAAGACACATCTCCCATGGGAAAAACTTGTAAGCACAAATTTAGAAAATATTTTCTAAAAGGTAAATAAACAACAAAAAGCAAACAACGCCTCTGTATTTGACCTCATCATTGTTACACATTTTATGCCAACGTTCTTTGCCAAAAAGTGGGGCGTGATCACTATAGAACGTTTTTTTTAAGTAATTACACCAATTACTTAAAAAGCATTTATTACTAAACTGTTTTGGTATAAGATTAGGATGCACAGAATTCTTCTGAATTTAATGCAGCAGCGACAACTATACTGTGAAATAAAGCAGGTAAAAAATTGAGCAAAGGACTACAACAGACATTTCTCCAAGGAAGTATCAAAATGGTAAATAAGCTCTTGAAAAGGTGTTTGACATTGTCAATAATTATGTAACTCTAAATGAAACCACAAAGAGGTATTGTGTCACACTTACTAGAGAGCTATACAAAAAGAAAGGGAGAGAGGAAAATAAGTGTTGACAGGAATGTGAAGGTTCCGGAAACTTTGTACATTGCTGATGGGTAGGTTCTCGATTTTTTTAAAAGCTAGTCATGAAAATAAAGACTAGAAACAGAATGAACATAATAGTTAAACTAAAGAAGTGCATACGATCTGACCTGCCTACTCTGAGTGCTTTATGTTCTAAGTTTATTTAATCAGCATATGAATCTTTGAATGTAAGCAAAACCATGATTCTCATTGTATAAATGTGTAAACTGAAACCCAGAAAGATAAGGAAAATTTTCATAGTCCTCAAACAATAAGTCACAAAACCAGTATTTAAACCCCATGTAGGCTGGTTCCAGAGCTTAAAGTTTTATTATTATTAAAATTAAATTATTATTATTAAAATGTAAATAGTAGATTCCTATATGTGATAATGAACATTGCTTTTTTTCTTTTCTTTCTTTTTTTTTTTTGGTACTGCAAATTGAATCCGGAGTGCTTGACCACTGAGCCACATCCATTTTTTTTATATTTTATTTAGTATGAGGGTCTCAGTGAGTTGCTTAGAGCCTTGCTAAGATGCTGAAGCTGGCTTTGAACTCACAACCCTACTGCCTCAGTCTCCTGAGCCACTGGGATTACAGGTGTGTGCCGCTGTGCCCAGCTCTTTTTCATATTTCCTAAACTTACTAAAATTTCTGGAATAAACTTACATTATATTTTAATACAAAACAATAAATGAAATGTAACAACCTGCAGGGATCTTGATCATTGTGTGCTCAGCTCTGGAAATGAGCACGTTTACCAGCAAGTCAAGTCCCACCCCAACTTTCACTCCCAGGATGCTGAGCAGGTCGGAGGCTGAGGTTCCTCCTCTGACCCATCTGGGATAAATTCCATCAAGCACTTTTTTGGGGGATAGTTCAACATATGACTGTCTTCTTCAACAAGGAAAATTGGTAAAATATACTTTACCTACAAGATATCTGAAATTGTCTCACGTCACACGGAGAAACAAGACAGGGCCACAGGGCCACTTCCAGGGATCACTGAATGACCAGAGAGTTGGAACAGAACAGATCTTGATTTAGCTACCTGCCTTCCTACCTATGGCCGTGGTTTGAATCACCTGAGCCTTTTTCCTCTGTCTGTAAAATGGGGGGAATAATGCTAGCCCCATCAACCTCTCTAATTTAAAGATAAATCTGTTGAATACAGAAAGCACTAAAGAAACAGTACATGTTCATTAACACGTTACTTTACATTTTATTCAGTAAAAGTAGGAAGTCAACACCAAAGAGAACTGTCCGGGCATGAACATGACTTTGAGATAGTAATTACATAATTTTTAGTAACACTGCTTTATTTCCCTCACAAAATCATAAACACAGCAATCAGAAAATTGCCAACTTCCTTCAATAAGCATTTATTAGACATCTTACTATGTGTGAGCCACTAAGCCAGATCCCAGGAACCCACAAATGAGTAACGCAGAGGGAGTCCTTCTTCTGTAGAAACTCATAGTCCAGGGTAAATGATATGTATGCAAATGCATGCTAGGAATCAAATTTCAAGAACCGTATGACAGGGACATGCATATAATGCTGTTGGCATATAGAAATCAATATTTTCTGGTGAAGTCAAATTATTGATAGAGAAGGTTTCATAGAAACAGGAATATTTGAAAGGATTCTGACAAGAGCAATTTCAATGGTCGGAAAAGTTATGGGAAGGACTTCCATTCAGAATAACATGAGTAAACAGGGCTAGGGGTTTAGCTCAGCCATACAGCACTTGCATGAGATCCCCCAGCACCACACACAGACACACGTATGCACAAGTACACACACACACACACACACACACACAGACCTTGAGTAAACTGCATAAGTGTGGACTAGAAGCCAGTGATTACTAAAATGAAAATGGCATATAGATTAATGAGGAGAAAGTGAAAAGAGATGGAGAGAAGCTGTTTCCATTGGCAGAAGAATATCACAGGATCTTGTAAGCCATTCCCTAGAGAAAATGGAGCATGCTAAACATCATCAAACAAGAAACCATCTGATAAATTCTATTCCTTAACAGAAACCAAAGAAATGTGGAGATGGGCAAAATAAGAGAGAAAACAGGGTTAAGTCCTTATTTATAATAGCCAATATCATCAACATCTATTTTTAAGACTTGAAATTAATCACAAGCATATGTCACTACTAGAAGATATCAAAAGTACATGTCATGTTACTAAAGTACCTGGAGCTCTGGTAATGTTAATGTCCTCCATTGGATCAAAAGTTCTAACACAGTTTCGGTAGCATAGACACTTATGTCCTAAACTCCAAGAAACTTCTCCACTGGGACGACTGGCCAAAGCAGCATCAATATTATGAAAATCAGTTAATGTCTCCTTACATCTAGATATTAGAACATGGACAAATATAACAATTAATCAGACATGTTTTCCTAATGGAATAAGTGAAACTTGACCTTAGTCTTCAGGATTGTGGATGAAGCTTTAAAGGAACTACTCAACAATGTACATAAACAGCACTTCAGTACAATTGTTGAAAGTCCCATTTTCCATCCAAATGAAAAGAAACAGGAGCAAAAATCAGAGAAGAAGGAGGCACTGACCATAAGGTTAACTTGCTCTTTTCTTTTCCTTTCCCTGGCTCTCTCTTTTTACCACATACCACAGAGACTGTGTGGCTGAGGCATCAGCATGTGCAGAAGAAGGGGGGCCCTCGGGACTCCCTTTCGTAATTTTCTAATTGCTAAAATCTTGCGTTGGGGTATTTCTGCAAATTAGGAGATCTATTAACTAGACTAGAAAATCAATAGTTAAGGGGGCTCCTTAAGGCAATGCTGATGAGTTTATAGAAGAAACAGCAACTACACTTTGTGTGAATATCTTTTAAGGAAAGGAAGGATGCCTTTTCATTATTTCTGAATAAGCTCAATAAAGTAAAAAACAATTAGAGGGACCAAAAATCACTGGTAACGATTGGCTGCAGTTGCCGGGCTAATGGTGCAATTGGAGCTGAACCTTTCAATCTGGTCTCAGAACAAGCTGTACAATGAAAATTGCTATGAATGTGCCCTTCAGTTATTGAATAGCAATGCAGACATTTTGTTATCCGCTTAATTGAAGAGGAAACAATGAAGACAGAGAGAAAGGAGGGATATTTGAGATTCCAAGTCTTCCAGAGGAACCTAAGTCTTCCACATCTAAGTTTTATTCTATTTTACTATAAATCCTGATTTAAGAAAACTAAGAAGTAGTTTCCTGCAGAGTACCATCTGGCCACAGATACCTTCTGTAAGAGAGCTGGGTAATTTTGCTGATATATGGCTCAAAAAATACAGCTGAGCAGCTGAGAAACTAGACGCTCAATAACCCCCCATCCTTTTTAACTGTCAAAACACTATAAGAGTCCATCTATAGGAAAAAAGAAAAATATATACATTAAAGAATCTGCAATAACTCATTGGCCACAGTGAACATAGCCAATGAAACATGCTGGCCTGTAACAGCATAAGTACCTTTTAGGATAAGCCATTAAGCTTTAGAAGCTAAGAAAAAGAAATTCGAGAAACGAAGACCCAGTCTGAGGGGTCATAGAATCACAAGAAAAGTTGAAATGCAGGAAAATTCACCTCAGGAGGTACAAATTGAATCAGGTGTAAACATTTTCTGTTTAATAAAAACAAATGCATATACTGGTGTGTTTATCTTGGTATCTGAAACTGCAGCCTAAATAAAGCCCATATTATACAAGGGATATTCCCTTTGAAAAGCCTTTACATTAGGGTTGAATCCAGTAATGGATTTATTTCCTTGAAAGCCAAAGCGTACTTGAGAAATAGAGCTTTTCTCTAGTGACCAAAGGTAGTTGGCATTTGTTAAGACTCGCAATCAATCTGATCCAGGTAGCCATCAGTTATGTGGAGTGACAGCAGTTGTAATTGTATTACTTAAAATCTCTCTACTACATTCCTGAAAACAGACAAGTTAAATTCATACTAAAGTTATGGCTTAGAAGATAGTTACTAGAGCTATAGGAGAGGATGAACCCTCTCTGAAGAACATTCCACGCTCCTTATGGTTCCAAAGTATGCTACTTCTTATATAGATGGTGGTCAATTTCCAACATATTACCCTGCTGTTGGAGGAACCCCTCCTTCCCTATGTTGCTATAATAAACTTGGTGATACAGCACACAGCAACATTAGTAAAAGTTCTTTCTTTATCATCAGACAATATGTCTACCATGAAAAGCAGATTTCTCCCCTACAGGAAAGGAGACACGGCTTGTACCTAAGCAATCACAAAATGATAGCAAAAAGGAGGCCATGAGGCTACAAACAAAGAACAATAACAAAAAAAATAAATAAAATATAAATAAACAAATAAATAAATAAATAACAGTTGAATGTAAATGGCCTGATAAGAGGACAAAAAAGACCAAGACACCAAAATCCTTCAAAATAAAGGAAAAAAAATAGTACCAATAATAAAAAAAAAAAAAGCTATGTGACAAGACTATTTTTAAAGAATACATTTTGGATACATATCATTTAAAAACAAAATCAATCGCCTGAAGTAAAAAAAAAAAGAATGAAAAAAATATAACATTAAAGCTTTCATTACTATATGACTTAGGAGACACCCCAGAAATTCACAATCCCTGCCTTTGGAGTTCTTGGAGTCACGTCTTGGACACACTGCCAGTTACTTTCCATCCGTGAACAGACCACACTGAAAGGCAGCAAATTTGATCCTTTCAATGTGTTTTTTAAGTCTTAGAAGCTACTTCAGCACCGCAGATCAGTCTCCAGAATGACACTATATTGATGGCCCACTACATTTTCGCTGCCTCTGCAAGTTCCATTACGAAGAGGAGAAAGCACTAAAGTAACAGAAATTCACCAGCAGCAAAGACAGACCTGAGCTCTTAGTAAATGTCTCCTTTCTCTCCCACAGGCCACCCTGTGTTTTGACCCTCTCTCTCATTACTCCTCCCAGAATTGCCTGTCAACAATCTCCACTCAGTCCTCCAAGGCAGCGTGGAAAGTTAAGCCATCTTGGAAGGGAAGAAGGAAAAATGTAGAATTTTCATTTGCCCCCTCGTCTCCATTCTCCTCAACACATCAGTGCTATTTTCTTTATGGTTCATCACCCCTACCCTTAAATCTGGTCTCTCCTTAAACTCACACTTCTTTTACAAGGAGAGCCAGGCAAGGGCAGGAGAAAAGAAATGCCTGTCCCTACTTCCATAATGTCAGGCATCCCTTTTGAATGGCACAGCCTCCCAGCTTTCAAAATCCACTAATAACAATAAAAACAAGCAAGGACTACATTCTTTTCAATGCCCTTGTCCCAGAAAAACTATGTGCAGACTCCTATGTTGTGAAAAGTGATAGTTAAATGTAAATAACTATCAGTTATTTACCAGTCTTGTACTCTATCAGAGAGCGTTGAACAATTTATCGCTAATGTTTTTCTCTGATTGATGTTTATTAATAAACGAGTAATAGAATACTATACTTTCCTACCTCCCCTTAATAAGATAAAATTATATGTGTGTGTGCATATATATATATGACTCTTATTATCATATATTCATCTTATTTTATATACATACACACTTCATGAACACAGATACCTACTGTGCAATTATTATTTTCCCTTTTATTAAGGGGAGCCAGCACAGTACACAAACACACATATATTTGATAAACATATTGACATATACACATATATTGATATAAACAGTTTCATATGTTTATAGGAAGCACATATTTTTGCCCAATCATTACTTTTTCTAGCAATATTCCCTCAGTCAGCCTTCCTACTGCTTTAGCTCTAAGATCTTCTGTCAGCTCACCTAGGAATCCTACCCAGGTGCAATTACAAATTTCACCCTACACCTTTACACCAGGTGAGAATACTGATGTATTGTTTTAGTCAGCTTTTTTGCTGCTGTGACTAAAAGATCAGACAAGAAAAATAGGAGAGGAGGAAAAGTTCACTTGGGGACTCATGGTTTCAGAGGTCTCAGTCCACAGACATTAAGCTCCATTTTGGGGGGCTTGGGGTGAGGCAGAACATCATGGTTGAAAAGTATGGTGGAAGGAAGCAGCTCAAATAACGATCAAAAAGCAGAGAGAGTCTCCACTCTCCAGGTACACATATATACCCCACAGCCATGCCCCCAATAAACCATTTCTTCCAGCCACATCCCTACCGGCCTCCAGTTACCACTCAGTTAATCTCATCAAGGATCATTTCACTGATTAGTTAAGGCTAAGGTGCAATCATTTCTCCTCCAAACCTTCTTGCATTGTCTCATACATGAGCTTTTGGGGGACACCACATCTAAACCATAACAACTATTGTCCAATAAATATATTAACACTAATGTTTTATCAGAGTTTAAGGCTTAGTGAAACCCTAATTTTCTAAAAATCATCAAAAGAAAAAATTAGTAGGTGTGACTCATTGGTTTAGAGTGGCAGCAGGGTCAATCCAGCTATGTACTTATACATTTACTCAGTCATTCACTTAGTTTTTGAGCATCTGTGCCAAGTCTTTTCCTGGATGCTGTTGATGTAAAAGTAAAAAATACCCCAAGTTCTTGTTTGATGAAGCTTACATTCTAGCAATAGGCAGGAAATGAAAGAATGAATCATGGTGGCACACACCTGTATTCCCAGCAGCTCAGAATGCTGAGGCAGGAGGATCCTAAATTCAAAGCTAGCCTCAGCAACAGTGAGGAGCTAAGCAACTCAGTGAGACCCTGTCTTTCATGAAAGAATGAATAAACACATGAAATGAATGGGCAGTGATAAAAACTGTAATGAGTGATGGATTAAAACCAGCAGAGAGGAGTAACGGGGTGCCAGGAGGAGGGTACATTCCTTACACTGCTCAGAAGGTAGATCTAGGGAGAAACTACTTGAGCCTAATTCCACCTCCCCATCTGAGTTTGCTGAGAGGCCCACTCTGTTCAGCCTGATTGGGGACACCCAACCAGAAGCAGCCACCAGGAGAAAGCCTGGACACCCACTTCTTCAGTATCAACTGCTTGCACAGAAGCCACTTGCAAGGAGTCTGCAGAAACAACTAGACCCTCATGAGATAGAAGTTGAGCCCTAATGGAGTGTGCTTCCAGGCAAGGCACAAGAGACCCCAAAAGATACCACAGGAGCACAGTCTTGAGGTGACATCACATTAAGAGCGGATAAAGGTAGAGATTACCTCCTAATCACAGGGTGAACTTACTTGAAGAGAGAAACTGGAAGTGGTCCCATGAACACCAGATCAAGTGGCACCAGGCAGACCCAGATTTAAATAGGTCTTTATAGATCTTTTGCTGACTCGAATATGTCTGCGGGCAAGTCATTAACCTTAGTTCCACCATCTGTAAACCAGGGCAAGAACCCTTCATTCAAAGGGCTGTCGTGATGCAGGATGGAAATTTGGCAGAATTTCTGTCCCATAGCAAGAGCAACATGATTTTCAGAACTGAGACTGAACTAAAATCAGTAGAAATGATAGAGTAGAACTTTGTACAAATACATAAAACAAAATCATCCCTCAAGCTAGAACCAAATTCTGTGCCCAAGAGCCAATACTGCAAGCCTAGTTAAAAGAAAAAGCCATAAACTGAAACCATATGTGGACATGAATTTCCTTCAAAGTCTCCATTTGCAAGAGAGTTCCGTTAAGCAAATTTTCAATAGCATTTTACAATTAGATGAAAAAAATCCTTTCTTATTGAATTCTATTCCCTTACAAAACTGTATGGAGATCTCTGGTAATTTGATCTTCTGATAATCCTATGAATCAATAGCCTTTACCTCATTTTATTCTTAGAGGTATACTATCAAAGATAAGTAGCTTCATAAACAGATGATAAAACTGGGATTAGGAAAAAAAAAAAAACTGCCAACTCATCTGTCATTCAGAATCAGTGACTGTAGTGAGTAGAATGTGTCCCTCGCCCCCATCTCCAAATTTGGAACTTCAGGCTGTGACCTTGTTTGAAAATAGGGTCTTTGCAGAAGCCAAGAAATTAAAGATTTGGAGTAGGCCCTGAATCCAATGAGAATGTCCTTATGAGAAACAGGAAAGGGCACACAGAGACAAAGGAAAGGAAGCCAGGAAATTTCTAAAGCCCCCCAAATCTTAAAGAGACAAGAAAGTAGTCTCTTCCAAAGTGAACATGGATCAGCCTCTACCTTGATTTCAGATTTCTGGCCTCCAGAAAAGTGGGAAAAGAAATGTCTCTTGTTTTAAGGCAACGGGTTTGTGTAATTTGTTGCGATGTTCTTATGTATTCCAGTATTTCTGCACATTATGACCTTCACCAACCACATTTTCACTTGCATAGGCTCAGGATAAGGCTAAGAGAAAAAGATGTCGGAGACCCTTTCTGGGCCTCCTACCTTTTCAGGAGTTGGATGGATTTAACCATGTTTTCTACAAGTTACTACTGACCCTAGTTGTGCACTATAAGTGTAGTCACTAACATGAAACAAGATCAGTTCCCGGGGGCCATGCTTCTTCCATAAATTCAATTCCTGACAAGAAGAAAAAGGCAGGATCACCATTGCGAGTGTAAGAATGGTCTGGGGAGACATAGTAGGAAACAATAAGCATCGTTTTAAAAAGCTCAGAGAGGAGAATTATCTATATGGAGGCAGTGCTGCTCCTGCAGTAATGTTTCTACCTTCCATTTAAAGACAGATAAATTTTCCATGACAGCTCTTAATAGCTTCCACAGTTATTCACTGAACTTGCCCTCAAAATTACAGAGTAATAAAAGGATAATAGCATTTGGCTGACTATGGTGGAAAGGTGGGCTTTGGCAATAAAGTGGCCATTTCATCTCCCCCTGTATCCTGGGTTACCCAGACAGGGTGCTCCACACACCCAGGGGCCAAGGAAGAGCATAATGCATTTTTCATTACTGAACTGGCATTTGGACTCTTCCTTTATTTATCCATAGAAAAAGAGAATATTTGTCTTCTTATAAAACACATCTATATGAGACAAGTGTTTAAATGAGAATAGTAAAACACTGAGTCTCTTAGGATGAACCCTGAGTGGACCCATACTTAGCCATTCACAAAAATGGAAGCATTAATTACTCATTGTCTGTTTATAGAAATAGCAGTGGTATGAATTATAACCCAAGATGAAATTCTACTTATTACCCCATTAGGTATGTTATAATATGGGATTTGTTTTTCCTTAGAAGCAAAATCTGAGAAAAACAAAAAGTATTCACTAGAAATGTACAATTAAGTTTAGACAAAAGGAGAAGTCACAACAGTGAATAGGAATTGAACAGCATATTCGGAAATATTCGTTTCTTCATATTTTTTTCAGATCATCAAGTTAAAAATGAATTCCTTCCAAACTATGCTTGTTTTCTTTGTTCCCACTGCCTCTTCCACTGTTTAGGCCCCTAGTCTATAAGCAGTTGTATAACCATACTTCCTCTTTGGACTCCTTTCTGATTGCTTTCGCTTTCCCACAGCAGTTAGAAGAATCCTTTTCGTAGCATAGATCAAATGGATCAAGTCCCTGCTTCAAACATATCACTTGCTTTCCATTACGTCTATGTAGACTCCAAAGCCCTTGTTATCATTGATGAATATAGTTACATGAACACGGTCCCTGCCAATCCTGCCAATTCCATACCAACCCACCCTCTCCTGGTACACACTCCTCCACCAACACCATCCTGCTCTCACTTTCCGGATCATACCAACTTTGGAGCTACCTGCAGTGTCTCAGCTCTTTGTATGACGGTCCCTTATTCTTCAAATTCCTTTTCATTGGAATGTTATACTTCAAATTCCCTTTTCTACGTCCATTCCCAACCCCCACTGACATATTTAATCTACTCTAACACTCTATGTGGGTTAATCAGTTTTTCATCACTGTGAACCAAACACCTGACAAGATCAACTTAGAAGAGGAGAAGTTTATTCTGGGCTCACATTTTCAAAGGTTCAATCCATGATGAGCTGACTTCATTGCTCTGGGATAAGGTGAGGCAGAACATCATGGTGGAAGTAAATGAGTGGTCGAGAAGTGAAGCTTCACTCATTGCAGCCAAGAAGCAGAGTGAGAAAGAAAGAGAGAAGGAAGTGCAAGGAAGATGAGCTCTTTTAGGGCACACCCCCAGTGACCCACCTCCTCCAGCCACCATCCTCTTGATCACAGTTACTACCCAGCACAGAAGTCCTTTGAAATTAAAATGAACTGATGAGGTTAGTGTCTTATAATCCAATCATTTCACCTCCTGTATTAATATAGGAGCTTTGGGGGGTACCTTATATACAAACCACTTGCATTCCTTAATGACTTTTTCTCAGTTGTTTACATATGTATATATTAGTTTGAATTACTTGTTTATTTTCTAGGTCTCTTCAGTATGGGAGATTCTCCCTAGAGAAAGGTACTCTGCCTGTTTCACTCCGTATGGCCTACCTATACACCTTATTTCACTGATATAAACCTTTAATAAATAAGAAAAGATGCTAAACACCAAGACATATAATTCTGGACCAGCATTAGCTTCTTAAGAGCAAAGATTAGATGTAAATATCGTTTAAGTACCAATATTAAAATAAGCAAAAAGAATATAAGCTGGAGCATTCAGAAAAAGTGAAAACATAAACATACTATAATTAAAAATAAACCAACATGGAAACGTTCAATTCCAAAGGGAAAAAAAAATCAGAAAATTCAAAGAGCATTCAGGCTTCATATTAAATATATATATATATTTTTTTTTCTTGGTCTATAAAATCCACAAATATCAAAAAGCAGATTCTAAGTACCATGACTGGGGGAAATTCAATTTCCAAAACCTAACAAATAGTGGCTTTAAAATCTAATAATATGGCCTTCAGATCACTATCAAGCTACAAACAAGGTATAGTAACTAGAAGAAGAATGCAAAGCTGGGAACCAGTCCCTCTCTGTACACTATTAGAGATCTCTTTTTTCAGATTAGTTGACAGTTAAGTTATTAAATGGATATACCAAATGCACTGGTGAGATGGTTTGCAGGGCAAGCTCAAAAAGTCTCCCCCTGCTGAGCCCACGTTCAGGCCAGGTCACTGTGCAATGCTGCCATCTTCTCCATTGTTCAGAGACTTAACCTCAAAAATCTTTCTCAACACAGGACTCCAGATCAGTCATGGATTGACCAGAACCGCTGGAAACAGTCTAGTGTTAGAGGAGTCCCAGAAAGAGAGAAAGAGACTGACAAGGAACAAAAGAATGAAAGAAAAGTTGCATTTCAGCAAACTGGAGATGAGTTATAAACTGTTGAAAATAAACTAGGATAGACATGCTTAGCTCCTCCACCAGTTCTTTAGAAAAAATCCTATACACAGAATTGTGATCTGCTTCCAAAAACATAAATGAGGAAAGTAAGAACATGGCACAGCCATGATGCACAGATACACAGCACCTTTTATGTCTTCCTTCATAAGATTATCCGCAAGGCAATATAGCTCTAGAAACCTAACAGATCACCAATTTGATATCTCCATTTCTTTAGTACCATTTCATAACTTACAACAATATAATTGCCAATGACTTTCTCACAGAATCACAGGCTAAATAATATTATGATATTATTTTGTGGTACCAGATTCATTAATACCAAACAGAAGATGTCTACATTAAAGATTATGAAGAATTACAGAAATCAATTGAAAAACTAGAAGTCAATTTTTAAGTTAATTGAGATGGAGTCCTAATTTGAAATAAAAATTTTGAAACTTTCACATCCAGTCAATTAATGACAACATTCAAAGAGGAATGAAAAAGAATGGCCTGTAACATCATTTCTAGAGTTCAAGATAATTAGAAAGCATCAGAGTTGAGTATCTATAACAATTCACTGAACAGAAACACACAGGAACATCAAGTTAGATGACAACCAGATCAGCACCAGCATTAACAAGCCATCAGTCAAAACATTACCTGGAAGACCCCCTGAAGTCCTTTCTATACTTTGGACATGAAGAATCTTTTACTTCTATTTGAATTCTCTAAATAATATTTTTCATCTATCTATCTATACATAATATATATGTATTAATATATGTATATTTTAATAATTTTCAATAATTGGTACATTATAATTATGCACAGTTGCAGAATTCATTATGCTACATTCACACATGTACAAAGTTCATCAATCTCATTCCCCAGTACCTACCCTTCCTCTTTTCCTGCCTTCCCCTGATCTGTTTGCTCTACTCTACTGAGCTCACTTCTATTAAGATTTTAGTTATTTCATTAAATTATATATGACATATAATTATACATACAATAGTGTACATATTTTTCACACACACGATTCATTGTGGTAAGTTCATACATAGACATAGCATAATTTAGTAGATTTTATTCTCTCAACCTCCCTTCTTCTCTCCCTCTCAGTCTCCTTCCCTTACTCTATTGGTCTTCCTTCTATTTTCATGACATCCCTTTTTTATATTCTCTCGCTCTCTCTCTCTCTCTACACACACACACACACACACACACACACACACACACAAAAGAGAAAACATTCAACCTTTAACTTTATGAGTCTGGCTTATTTCATTTAGCATGATGTTCTCCAGGTCCATCCTTGCCATCAAATGACACAATTTCATTCATTATGGCTGAGTAAAACTCCAATGTGTATGTTTTCTTTGCCCATTCTACTGTTGACAGGCACCTGGGCTGGTTTCTACAGATGTATACAGAGGTATGTACATTCATTCAAAACCTTCAAATTGGACAGTATGTCTTTACTTCCCTAAAACCGAAGCACTTCAAATACATTCCCTGAAGAAAATCTAAAAAGGTAACACACACTAAGTGACTCATTAAGCCCTGGAACTCTGGTAAATAATAAGCAGGAAAACACATCAGTAGGTTGAATGGACAGATGAAAGAAAGAAATGGTAAAAATTCTGAAATTACAAGTTTGGAGGCCTGCATTCTGGTGCTCTTATTATAATTTACATTGTGGAATGACACTGGGAAAGTTAGTAAAATCCACTGTCCATCAGGTTCTTTCCCTGTATAATTAGAAAACTGAGCCAGGTTTCCATCACTATGATTTTGTAAAATGACACCAGACAGAAGACAAATTTCATCTTATAAGTGCCTCAGTGAAAGACACTGCCCATAAACTCCCTAAACCAAAGCAATGAAAACAGTGTTCAATGTTTATTTCAGTGGGCTACACCTGAGCCATTAGTCTTACTGATCCACTGGAAATTCATTTAGAGAATTAATGATCACCATCTCGATTGGAGCATGTTAAGACAATATCTCGTGACAATTCTTCCCTTTTTGGAAAGTAGAATGTCCATGTCAAATCAATAGCATCATAAACAGCTCCATCTTAAATTCTCTTAGTAAAGATTCTGCCTTGAGCAATGACACTATCTGTTAGGAGTAAATAGGATCAGAAGGTCCACAATGTAGAGAAAATAAGACATCACACACACTGAAGACAGGGATAAATTGTGACCTCAGGTACACGGGATAACTTTAGCATTGTCAATACACTTCACTTTTGATGTGAAATAATGTAGAGCTGACACCAGATTCTGATTTCTCATTATAGTCCTTTAAAAATTTTCATCCATTTTCCCATTACCATCCAATAATGTAAAGCTTAAGACTGTCCTGCAAGATGTTTTCTAATTAAGAAATGAATATTTTCAATGAGACACTTGAATAATATTTGGATCTTAGAGAGTTCAGCAGAATGCCAGCCTATGTGGAAGAGACTTCTGAAGATTATCTGGAGTTACTCTAAACCAAACCTCCATCCAGAGAGAAATCAATGAGAATAGATTTGGTGACCAATAAATGTCCACTGAATGACAGAATGCTTGTGTCAATATTGCACAAATTGCTTTTTACAGAGTCAATACAATACAAAATAATCAGAAAAAAATATATAAAGAGAAAGGGACAAAGAGAAGAAAAGTAGAGGCACAGAGTTCAGAGTACTGGTGTCACCAACAATTTCCCTGATTGCTATTTCATGACAGTGGCACCCTAATTCTCCTACTTTCAACTGCAAACAGTAACTAGCTATTTTCTTCACAAACATCTCTGGCTATTGACACTCCAAAGAGGTTGCTGCAGCTGCGGCAAGTCATGATGCTCTCTAAACGTTCAACACGATTATCCTAGAAGTCAAAAGCAATTCCATTTCCTCTTCTGTGGATCTTTGAAAACATGGAGAACAATTTAATAAGGAAGCCTCCCTTTATGCTGCACTCTGGGATGTACTCTAGAACATCCGGACAATTTCACATGTTGCTATATTTTATCTTCATTTCTAAGGGTACCACAAATATTATTCTATTCAGAATTTCTTCTGGGTCCATTTCCCCATATTCCCTGGTGTTCAATGCATTTCAGTGACTGACTGCATGATTTATGTCTTATTGAAAGCTGTCTTTATATGTCCCCTACAATGGACTTTCCTAATCATTTCTTATACTTCTAATTTAATTAGCTAAAATCATTTATGATTTAAAACTTACCTAAATTTTTTCCCATCTTCCTTATCAGCAACATTTTAACTTAAATTGAGAAATCCAGACAATAGGAGAAATGTTTTCTCCTGTATATTAAGAGCACAAATAATGTGTAATTACTTGTCAATGTTTATGCATTTAAAAATACCATCCAGCATTTCTTTCTCCTGCTAAGAGCTGGGCAAAGACAAACTTGAGGGCTCCGTTTTTGTGACAAAATTTATTAGTTGTTCAAATATTCTATATCCAAAAGCTAAATTTACTGGCTGCTTCTCTAATTACTTAATACTATTAATTTTAGGAATAAAAGCACCTTTTTATTGCATTAGACCATATACCAAATTTTCATGGTCCATAAACAATGTATGGGACTAATAAAAGTTACATTATTTATTTTTTCCACTACTTAAAAAAATCAGATATGACTACATTTTTAAAAGGCAATTGAATTTAAAAGAAAATTCATTTGGGTATTTACAGATTCATTGTATTCAATAGTATTTTTTTATGAGAGGAATGTTATATTTTGGGGGAGAAAAGTGACTCAGAAAGATTGAACCCAAGATTCTCCAAATTCCAAATGTATAAAGATGACTAGAAAAATGATAATCTTCAATGTTTATTTTGATTTTTTTCATTTATTTCTATTGACTTCGAAAAAGATACAGGTACATATATAAGAAATATATATGGATTTATTAATATGGTATGGATTAAAAATTGATCACACATTTTCAACCATCTACTTATTTTAAGTCCTTAATAGCTTTCTGATGTAGACCAATCCAACATTTAAAGAAATTCAATTGAAAAGTAAGGACTATACTTTTAAGGTACAGAAGTATTTATGATGTGCTACTTATTATCAGGTAACCCTCAGTCAACTACTACAGACGTGCTCATTACTCACTGTAGAGGTATCAGGATATATGATGAATTAGACTTAATCTGAGCTATAATCAGGCTCATAGCCTAGCTTAATGTTTCTCAGTGGGAAAAACACCAGCCCCGAGGGTGCTTTCTAGAAATTAATAAAGGTCAATCTACCTTATAGTGAAGTTGTTCTTGAGTACTTATTGTTGAAAACCTGATTATTTAAACTTATTATAAAATATTTGCCTTTGTAAGGGGTTATACAGATGGTTAAAAACTAATAAGGAAAGACTAAGTCACATATGTAGGGATTTCATGTCAAGATAATAGAAGGGCACTACAAAATGTTCATTTTTTTTAAAGGGAACATTGGGTCTAGGAATGCGAACCACCAGAATAGGAAAACAGACATGTAATAACATAAAATTAGAATATGGCAAGCATCAAAATACTACATGAAATGCTATACGTACAAAAAGAGAGTAACCAATGAATTAGGAATTGCATAACTGAAAAAAGTGATATGGAAACTAAATTTTGAAAGATGAGTAAGGTTATTGTTGGCTTTTCACACTGTGACCATAATACATGACACAAACAACGTGGAGGAGAAATGGTTTATCTTGATTTATGGTTTCAGTCCATGGTCAGTGCACTTCACAGCTCTAGGTAAGGCAGAACATCCTAGTGGAAGGGCCTAGATGAGGTGGCACCAGGAAGCAGAGAAAGAGAGAGAGAGAAGAAGAAAGGTCAAAGGACAAGACCTATTCCCTAAAGGCATACTCCCAGCGACCTACTCCTCCAATCATGCCCCACCCACCTACAGTTACCACCACCTCCCAGTAGTCCAGTGGTAAATGGATTAATCCACTGATGAAGTTAGAGCCCTCATCATCCAATCACTACAAAAGCCCCACCTCCAAACACTGTTGCCCTGGTGACCTACAGTTCAATACAGGAGGCTTCAGGGAACACTTTAAACTGGCATCATAACAGTAGGGGTTCCACACAGAGCAGAGTAAAGCCTCCCACCTCTGCTGGGGGAGGAACAAGGTTCTTGAGGCACCATGTTGGCATGGGAGAAACACAATCTACAAAGCACTTGACCAAAGGACAATATGTCAGTTTAGATCTCATGCCCTTACTTCATGCTACAAAGTTTCATACTTAACATGTGGGCAGTAGGAAGCCATCAAATAGCAGAATAATTTCTGTGGTCATTTCTGATTTCAAAAATATATCATTATGTTCAATCCTTTGCCTGGAAAAATAATTACTAAAGCCTTGATATTTATATTTTGCTTACTATATTATTTCAAAGGCTTAGTTACTCTGCTTCAGGCTTTTAAAACACCTTAGAATGTTCAAAGCAAGGCCAGGATTTGGAATGCAAATAAAAAGCAAATCAGAAAAGGAATATTGAGTTTAAATATATGGTGCTATTTCAAAAATACTCATTTGAAATGTTATTCTGCATGAAAATACAACCAATTTACTTGAATTAAAATACATGTTTGTTTGATTAACTTCTCAATTCTACTTATTGCTTCCTTTGTTAATAAAAGGTGCTTCCTTTGAAAAACAGACTTCAGTCAGAAGTTTCCCCAGGAAATTGTTTATTAAACATTCAATTTGAGATAGCACAGATAATTTACCTCTTATTTTCGATACCAAAGTAGGGGTAAGGATACTAGAGAGGATTTAAAATCCCTTTCTTTATCAGGAGATACACATGTAAGAATTCATTTGCAACAAACCGAACTGAAGCTAAGAACTACAGTATTAGCAAAAGAATCTCTTTTTTTCTTCAGTTTTATCTTATAGCTGCCACTGGAGTACTGCTACAAACAAAGGAAGCTATAAAGTGACAGACTCTTTTTTGTTTTATCATTGTTTTTTTAAACCAAACCAATGTCCTTTCCACCCCTGACCCTGGATGCCCACTGACCCTCCCACTAACTAAATCCTTGTAGGCTCATAAAAGCAAGTTGTAAACCCCAGGTCCTAGAGGCTCCACCTATTTGCCCCCTTCCTGAACTGAGCACTCTTGCACATTCTTGTTTCATCCAACATGTCCAGGACACAGAGCTTCACACCCCTTTGATTCTGCCCATCACAAGTTTCTGCACCTGACTTCTTAAACTTTCATGGAGATTTGGGCTTAGGAGATTATGGGTGATTCCCTTAAGAGCTCTGGTTTTCCAACTGTCCATCTTAACCCTAAACATGAAGCACCCTTTTACACTTGCTGAGAAATACCCATTTGTCTTTTCTTTCAACCTGAATGAAGTTGTGGATGAAGACATAGTGTGTGTGTGTGTGTGTGTGTGTGTGTGTGTGTGTGTGTGTACATTTATTCAATGACCTAGGTTAATTATAAGGATCAAACTAAATTGAAGACTACATTTTAGATAAGAAATTATTTAGTGGAAAAATAAAGGAGAATAAATTAACAAAAGATACATTGTGAAAATGTTGAATTAAAACCCTTCACATACTTTCAGCAATTCATTTTACAAGCATTCATAGAAAAAAGGACAATTATCTGCCTTGCACACAGGTGTGTTTGGAAATGCCTACGCTGGCCACCACCCAATCGATATTTACATATATATGTCACTGAGAGAGCATTCTCCTGGAAAAAGTAAACAGAAACAAGTAAACACAGTGGAGACATAACAGGATAGTTCAAACAGGTAAATGATACTGCAGCAGGTTTTCAAATAGACAATCAATGGCCACAGAATACAAATTAAAATAGTGTAGTAATTAGGTCTGCAATTAAAGATGTTTAACCAACAGGTTCAAAGGTATCAGGTGCTCTGCTGTTCGTCAATGCATATCTACACACCGTTAGAACACTAAGGACATAGCAGCCTGCAAGAGCAAGTATGAAGCAAAACAAAGGTTTGCTCAGAAGTGACTACTTTAGATATTATCCACCAATAAGGCAGTTTTAAGCAGAATTAACCTATTTGTTGTTAATTATGTCAACCCTGATTTTATCAATCTGGAAAGCATTTTTAAATTAATATTTTAATTATCTAGTACTGCATTCACTTGCTCATTTATGATTATAGGTTTTGTAATGTGGATATCAGGATTCCGAGAGGTTGGGTTACATGAGTGTAATGAAATCACACCATCATCTCTTGACCTAGTGTTGCAGCAAAGTAACAAACAAGACAGAGGCCAACTTCCCACAGAAAGGTCTCTCTTCTTGCTACTTTGACATGTGGGTAGATAGATGTATCTGCAGACAGACCCCTGAAAGCAATTCTGGCTTGTACTTCCCCTCATCCACCTCCTCCTCAATAAACCAGTGCCAAGTGCATAATCTATTGCCCAATAACCAAGGATAGGCTCCCAGTGCTCTGAGGTGACCCATGGCTTATTACATATCATCTTTGAGATTATTTATAGTATTTAAAAGTTCTGGCTGGGAGGTAGCTGAGTGGTAGAGTGCATGCTTACCCTGTGCATGGCCCTGGGTTCAATACCCAACAAAAAAAGAAAGTTCTAATTTTTACTCTCGAGAATGTACAGGAAAGTGCCCGTATCAGTTGTGTTTTCCACTAGCTTTAGAGAGACTACCAAAAGGGAAGAACCACATTTCTGCCCACCCGGTCATTTTATCCAATGTCTGAAGCCAGTGGCAGGGAAGTTCTAAAGTGAACTGGCCTGGCACAGGAAGCTGTCACAACCCTGGAGCCAAGGGAGGCAGGCAGAATGGCCAGGAGCCCTTGCCCATTTTCACATTGTACAGGATGTACCGCCAAGAGGGCCACTGGACGAAGGGCTCTCTGAATCCATGCCAGGGGGCAATCGAGGATGACAAGAGCTACTCTTCCTCCTGCCTGTAAAATGGGGGCAAAAGTACACGGGGGGATTTATAATGACCCACAGTCCCCTCTTCCCTGTGGCTCTCAGTGGGCAGGCAGAGAAGGGTCAGCAGGCTCCAGCCCCACGCTGACAGCCATGGACTGGTGGTAAGTCACACCATGCTGTTCAATATTTAAGTAGAGCTGAGGCAGGAGGAAATTCTCCCTGAACGTATGTGAAGATTCAGATCCTTTAAGCAGAGCTTGTTGTTAAGGGGACGCCCCTCCCTCTCCCAGCTCTGCTGGGTTATTCTACAGCTTCCAGTTCCCCTCCCTATAAGCCATTTTGTTTGCTCTTCTGAGTTCCCAAAATACTCTAGACTTTAAATGTCATTTACATTCGTGTCAGAAGAATAATCAAGAAAATAATAATTTATGAATAATTAAGTACGCTTGATACTGTATGAGAGAGGAGCTATTTTTAATTCATGTAGACCAGGTAACATGGATTTCAAGGAACAGAGGGGCATGGAGCAATGAAAGGGGCAGACAGATAGAAAAATTGATTGCTTATCAATGAGGGTCATCACCATTGGGATTACACGGTATCTCTCGAAAATGGGATGGTTAGACATAAAATCAAAAACCAGAAGCATCATAGCATGATTTACATCTCCAGGCATAGGGGGTTAATTTTGAATATAATTTTTTTTTCTAATTGGGAAGACTTGAAATTAGGCCTCAACTTACCTCCATTTTCAATTTAATGTACCAAAAATAAAATGAAAACTGTGATGAACAGATCCATACGTAATCGATGAAGACAGGAAGGAAACTTAAAGTAATAATATTTTTATTCTCTACTTGTTTACCTGTATTTATTCAAACTAATTCTAAAATAAAGGATGGGGGAGCCAAAGGTGAGTGTTACTAAGGGGTATTGGCACCAATTTCAAGTTTCCAAATATCTGCAAAGGCCACATTAGTGGTATTTATGCTAAGCTACTCCTTGGTCCTGCCTGCCCTTCTACCTCACCACCCATGACTAAATGCTCCCGTACTTACTTCCTTATTCATTCTGTTTGGGTCACTCAACCACGGATCAGGGAAGCTGCTGCCTCACTCTTTCAGGAGAGAATGCTCCAGCAGACAGCTAGAGAAGGGGATTCACGTACGACCGAGTTCCTCACAACTTCTCAAGTGCTGCAGAGATGTATTTGAACATGGAGAAAGACCCTCACCAGGCTCCCTCATGCTAGTTTTGCTTCTGTCACCTGCTCCATGACTCTAGGCTTTCTCTTAAAATGAAGCGACTGAGTAGATGGATGTTCTCTAAAGTCTTTTTTCAGAAATATTTGAAGTACTTTATTCACTTTAGAAGTGCCCAACCCTAAGTGATTTTTGAAAACAGTTAAGAAAGTTCAAAGATGATTGATTTAAGAGTTCTTAGACTGGATCAGAACCTTCTGGGTGACCTCTAGGTATCACTGTCAGAAAGACCCACAGGTAATTCTGAAAATCTAAACAATATCAGTTGCCGTATTAGATCCCCAGGTTACAAACTCTGTGAGGGCATCTTTAAGTCCCTGGACAGGGCATGGGACATCAGAGACACTCAGACACCTAACTGTTGAAAGAGTATCTACTAAGTAGAATGTGTAGGTGTTTTGGTTGTTACTAAATGAAGTTTAAAGAAAAAGATATGAAATAAAGACCAAAAAAAGTGTGTATTTAATGTCAAGCAAATATAAACAAATTGACTTGAGATTTAACTAAGCAGAGATGTAGATCACAAATCAGGAATTCAGTATGCAAGGAACATAAAATGGTTTAGTTCATCCTATGTTTTGAATCACTCATTACAGGCTTCGTTTTATCAATCTGACCTCCTTTTTTTGTTTCAGAATATCATCAAAGAAAACACACTCATCAAAGAACAAGAAAGAGATTCTCATGGACTCAATGTAGGGGTCTTTCTGGTATCTTTTTTTATGAGTCACTCATTCTTTCTTGTTTGGTTGGTTTGTTTTTCAGTTGCAAGAGGAATCAGAAGTCAAATTATAAAGTGATGTAAATTTGTCTCTGAATTAAATCCCTATTTAGAGTTTGGAAACAGTGTCAACCATCCCCTACTAGGAAGCTATTAATTCTGGAAGCAGAAGCTCTGAATGAAGAAAAGAGGTGGCGTAGCGTATTAGTGTGTTTAATTCCTTATGATGTGAAATGAGGTCTTTTGCATATAAATGGACAGAAAAAGACCAAAGTGTTAACTTAGGGTTCATTAAAAGAAAGCACACGCCTGTCCACTCATTACATTCCCCCCCCCCAAAAAAAAATCTCCTCCAGTGAAAAATAAAATCACTAGCACCAACAGCTGGGTTTGTGAGATGCCATGCTGCCTGAACACCATTGTTTGATAGGTTTAATGTCACTTCTGTACTATTATATGGCACAGAGGGAGATGTTGAGCTGCATCCAGCAGGGTGGCTAACATTCTGTAGCTAATTGCAGGCAGCTCCATGATAGTACTGAAGGAAGGACGACCCTACATATGTCTCTGAAGGGAATAGAGAGATATTTTGTTTATAGTCACCCATCTGTCTGGTCACAACAGAATTATATAAAAGAACAAACCATAGTTTAGTGTGTCCTTCAAGAATGGTTTTCTCATTATCTGTATTCTATCAGCAGCCTCTGAGATACAGGCTAATGGACATGGTTTATATCTTCCTTACCAACAACAATGAGTTTGATTTTGGGGTGTTCAATCAAAATGAAGTCTTTGTAATAGACTCCAAAAGGATAAAGGTTGAATTCACATTTTGAAAAAATAAGCAGCAAAAGGCAAAATCAAACCCGGAATGCCTACATTTAAATTCTTTCTGTGCCTCATGAGGTTCTACAGCACAAATAATAGAATAATGCCATCCTACATTTGAAAGCACCTAAATGACTTTCTAACCAAAATTTTCACTTTGTAGCTAAGCAAGGTGCAAAGAGATTCTACATAATGCCTAAAGTTCAGACACTGAATAAATGATAGCCCAGGTCCCCCAATAATGTACTTATCAATAAGCAAGAAGATCCAGCTGAATGCCTGTCTCATTAATCTCTTCTCTCCAGCCATTTAAAATGCTAAACATTAACACAAGCCATCTCTTCCAAAGGAGAAGCATCTCTGCCTTATTACTTCAAATCTCTCTTTTGATATTATATCTCACCTATGTGCACACACTGTCTATGTCAGCCAAGTGTCCACTGTAAAAAGTCTTGCACGTATGCTAGGCATCAGGCACTCAGGAGGGTGAGAAGGGTGCAAGAAGAGATGGAAGAAATGAAAGCAAAGTCCATCAGAATTAAGCTAGTCCCAAAATAAATCCTTATTTCAAAAAAGCCAGAAATAGCTCATTTAAATAATCCAATGAATGGACTGATGTGACCCTACATTCCACATTCAAAACTGGATAATTAGACAAGAGAACAACGGGAACAGGGACTGCCAATTGTAGACCCTAGTTTAGTATCAATAAGACTAGTGGTAGACTCTATCAACAATAGACTGATGCCAAGAGTGTGTCTTGAGCCTATACACAGAAGTTCCCTATCCACTTTTGGGATTCCTTAAAGATGCTGTGACACATGGCACTGAGCTACATGTTTCTCTGCCTGTCCACACAAGTGTTTCGGTTTCCCCAAAGTCTTACTGCTACCTGATATTCAATAGTATTGTATGAATTACTTTTCATTGTCAGTCTTTCCCACTAAGAACACAATTATTTGTCTTGTTCATCCTGTGTATTCCGTTCCTAGCACCTCACACATGTGTTAAAGGAACAAATCAAACAGACATGGTGCAATGAAGGATGAATTACAAGAAACTTTGAAGTAAAATGTGATTTTTCTACAAAACTACTTATTATACTTTATCACTGATAAAACTCTTTTGGTTAATTTGTTTAAATACCACCCAAATCATGTTGTTTGAAAATAAGAACCAATATTATCTCTCTGTATCACATAAATAGTTTACCCAAAATCTAAGCTAACTAGATTTGGCTGATTAAATCCATTTAACATAATCCTTTGTAATCTCTCTGGCACTGAGTCAGGTTCTAGGATGTCCACTCAAAGGCTATTCTAGTCCCAGCCTCTGCCAAACTTCTTCCTCAATCATAATGTATCCTAAATCATTACTCTCTGGCTATGAACCCAGATCTCTGTCATCTTTGGAATAGATAAAGCAGATGTCAAGAATTACTTTAAAGTTCAATCTAGACTTGAAACTCAGAATAAAACATCTGCCATATAGCTGTAGACTCTATTTTTATCAAAGAGATTATTATCCATTAGTGTTCTCCTAGGTTACTTTTTTCATAAACGCTCTCTTCAGTTTATCAAATAGATGAGGCATCTAATTGGCTACCGATGCACATCAGCCCAATGGAGATAAACGTCAACATGGATACTGAAGTATAAGGAAGGTATCATACAACCTCAACTTTGTCTAAGAATTATGACTTAATGATACCTATATATAACATATCCTGGGAAAACAATACCCAAGATTATTCATCACTTTTACATTCATCTAAACTAACCAGACTTAGCTGTTTAAGTCCATTTAACATGATCTTTGGTGATTTTTCTGGCATGGGTGGCAGGCTGTGTAGAGTCCCATCCAACCCTCCCACCAGTCTCCACCTGATTAACAAAAGCTTAATTTTAATAATAACAGACTTCTTGAACAAGTCATGGAGTGTCTAAATTAACTGACTGGAGAAATTGGTTCTATTTAGATTTCGTATTATTTAACAATCTTATCTTCTATATTGAATATGACCTTCTGTATTTTTAATTGAAAAAAAATGTGGTAGTATTCTTCCCTTGATGGAAGAACTGCTGAAGAACTGTTTTATAAATCTGCCTTGAATAAATAACTAATTACTTAAATATCTTATTCAAGTAAAGTTGGGGATGCTTGTTTGATGTTTGCCATTTAAAGAATAAATAGTGGCAGAAAGCTCTGCTTGAAGTCTATTTCTTTATTGGGGAATGCCCCAATTGAAAAAAAATTATTATTTCCAGATAATTCAAAAACCTTTATATTATCTAGAAACCCAAAGGGCATGCCAATTCTGGGATTTTAATTAAAATTTTAAAAGGAGTTTTCATTTCAATATGATGACAACTGTCTGGAATAATGAATGCAACATTGTACTCTGTCTCCTCCACAATTTAAAGGCATCTACCCATAAAGCTCTGGGCACGACTGAAGGGCTGCCAGAGAAAGACAGAATAATGTGTGTCATTTAAGTGAATTTGAAAAGTAGTTCCTTGCTGCTTTGGAAGGGAATGTCTATTGGCATTTTTAAAAAATGTAATAATGACACAATATGCATAATCACTTGTCAGCTTGGGTACAGCAGGCCATGGAGAAAACTGATTGTTTGAAATACACTGACTTGATAGATATGGATTTAATGATGATAATTTTTAAAGCTAGGAATATTAACACAAAGTTGACTGAAGCTCCTTTCTTTTTATAGTTCTGATATTTTCATGCCTTCTTGTAAAGCACTGACAGTCTTCTCAAGTGACAAAAATGTTAAAACAGTTACTTCAAATGTTGTTAAAATAATCACAAATGTGAACAAATTCATCATGCTTTTGAGTTTCCAGTTCTGCACAAAGTGGACTATCCAAATACGATTATCACCAACAAATACTTTATTTATTAATAGCTCTAACACGCTGGAGCTATCAATAGTATTACAATAAAAATGTAAAGTATGCTGATAAAACTCCATTTTCATCTCTGCTTTTGAAAGTAAAATCATGATGGGAGCTATAATGGAGACATTTTGAAAATGTCTCCACGCAGATATGTGCACATTTAGGGTTGTTCTTTTCTTGATGGACTTATCCTTTAACATAGCCAGTCCTCGTCAATATTTCCATGATATATCTCCTTCCATTCTTTTATTTTCAACAAGCTTTTATCCTTGGCCTTGTAGTAAGTTTCTTGTAGATAGTATAAAGTTGGATTATGGTTTTTAATCTGTTGTCACAATCTGTCTTTTAATCTGTATATTTAGACTATTTATATTTAAAGCAATTATTGACAGTGTGAAGGTTTAATCTGTATTGTTAGTGGTGACCATGTGAGGAGCCCATACTTCTATCCAGTAATGGGGTGGGCATTAGAGGAAACCTAGTGAAGAGCAAAACTTGTCCCATCACTGAGCAGTGAAAGGCCTTTCAGCCTTCCATGGCACCAGTAGAGGTCATATGGGATCCAGAACTTCCAATCATCATATATCATGCAACACTACCCAAAAGAAAGCAGGGGTAGGCATTTTAATACTGGACAGAGTAACAACAAAGAAAGACCAAAAAGGACAAAAGACCAAGAGGGACATTACATAATAAGAGTCAAGGCAGCAAAAAGGTACAGTGATCTTATGTGTATTCAACCAACCAGCGCACTGAAAAACCAAGAGCAGAACAGAATGGGGAAATAAACAAATTGAGAATTCCATTTGGAGACTTCAATAATCCTCCCTCGAATGACAAAGCAGAAAAGGAGCAAGGAAATAGAGAACCTCAACAACAACACCAACATAAAGGATCTAAGTGACATTTTTAGTCCATCCAAGAACAACAGAATACACACTCTTTTCAAGTACACACGGAACATATACCAAGACGAACCATATACTGCACCATAAAACCTCAACATATCGTTTTTAAAAGTAGAAATATACACTGTATTTTCTCCAGCCATAATAGAATCAAAATGGAAATAAATGACAGAAAGATAACAGAAAAAAACGTACCAATACTGGGACACTGAGCAATGCCCTACTAGATAATCCATGGTTTAAAGAGGATGTTAAGGGATGTTTTAAAAAGAAATGCATTAATCTAAATGAAAATAAAAGTAGGACATATCAAAATTCACAACACACAGCCAAGGCAGCACTCCAAGGAAAACTTGTAGCATTAAATGCACATGTTAAGGAAGAAGGGGAAAGTCTCAAATCAGTAATCTAAGTTCCCACTCAAGAACCTAGAAAAACAAGAACAAAATAAGCCCAGAGCAAGCAGACAAAAGGAAATAATAAAGAGCAGAAATCAGTGATGTAGGAAACAGCAATATAATAGAAAATATCAATGAAAGGAGAAGCAGAACCTTTGGAAAGAGCAATGAAAGTGACAGACCTCCAATGAGACTACTTATGAAAAGAGAGAAGACACAGATCACCCCACAGGAAGGACGCAGGGGATACCCCTGGATTTTCTTTTAAAATTTATTTATTAATTTTAATTAGGTATACATGACAGCAGAATGCATTTTGATTCATTACACACAACTTCAGCACAACTTTGCATTTCTTTGTGACATTTAACCTCTAGCTTCAGGATAGATGCAACCTCGGGGAAAAGGATGAATTTCTTTCTGGTGGTATTTTTAAAAGAAAGCTCCTATACAGTACTTCTCAATGTGAAGTACTTTTACATCTAATTTCCAGTACTGCAACATCCACTAAGCCATACAGTGCTTTGATGGTGAAATTTTAAGGCTGAAAGTATAAATAATAAATAAGCTTCCCAAGGGTTGGGACACTGTTTCTTTTGTAATCACCAGCACATTCCCAGCATCAAGAACAGTGTCCTCCGTATCTTAGGGACAGTCAATATTTGCTGAATGAATAATTGAATGAATTCATAATTGGAAGGAGTACAAACAGTATAAATTAGGAAACAGACTGGGAGTTTCAAATAAATGCTTGATTTACTTGATTTTAGTAAAACAAAATCCATAAATCAGAGCAAAAGTCATGAGAGGGATAGAAAAGTAGAGAATGGAATCTTGCTTATGTATAAATAAGGCATAAATTCTTGCTGAAACTTTTCAATGCTTCTGCTGAATTTCAAGTCTACTCAGATAAATGAGTTACAGATTATTGGAAATCTGCTCTATTTGAATGAGATTCTTTCCCCTGATATTCTGCGAAAATTATTACAAGACTTACCAAAAGTAAAATATAAACAAACTCACCTTAGCAAAATTTGGATTGAAATACAAAACAAAAAGATAAGTGACATTCAGATGGCTTATTTTAGAAAGTTAAATGATTTAATATAGTGATAATTTCTGAAAAGGAAATTGAGCTTCAATGAAGCATGCATGTCCTCTTCTACATTATCCGCAACAGTGCATGTAATTTGCACACATTTAATTAACTAATAAAACCCCTATCAGTAGCATCAGGTTTGGAAATGTCATGGTTGATGACATGCTGCTCCATCAGGTTTGGTTGATTGTACTTTGCTTTGTTAACACTACACTACAACGTGTCTAAGGATGCCATCTAGGACTTCTACTTGCTTTAAAATATTTCTTAATTAAAGTTTGTTGGGGTTTGTACATGCAGAATTCTACAAATGCAACTCCCTAACTGCAGCATCATTCAAAGAAAGAGACATCTAAAGGAAGCGTAATTACAGGGGGATTCACTGACCAACAAACTGTGTTCTGCTACAGACTAATCAGGTTGACTACTGGACCAGAGGTACCTAGTGTACACCTCATTGCATGAACTGAATCATTTCTATCCTTGTTCTCTCATACAGAACATTACCAACAACATGTGAAGAGTTTCCATAACACTGAAATCTGGAAGACCAACAATAGAGTATGGACAACAAATTTCCACCTATATTTCCTAAAACATAGTAAGTTTTTATTATAGGTTGAACCCTATTTTCCCCAGAATGGAAGAAATAAAGGGAAGAGCCATCACTCTCCACATTGTCACATACACATAGTATGAGTCTATTCCAGGAAGATATTTTAGTAGGAATCTACCGAAGAGATGGTAGACAATAACACAGCTATCTGTTCATTAACAGAGATTATTTTCTTACTACCAAGTCAGAATCACAATAATTATTCTCTTAAGGTATTTATGGTAAAAGTTCCTCGGAAAATCAGAGTCTATATTTCATTAAAATGCACTGTGAAGACTTTTTTAAAAGTTTTTTAGTTGTAGATGGACACAATATCTCTATTTTTATTTGTTTATTTTTATGTGGTGCTGGAGACAGAACCCAGGGCCTCATGCATGCAAGGCAAGTGCTTTACCACTGAGCTACAACCCCAGCCCCAGTGAAGACTTATATACTAACAAATTTGACATTTGCCTTGGTGATTGACTTAGAAGCAATCATATTTCAAGCAAGACAGCAATAATCATTAAAAGACCTGTGAACAAGGCAGGGTGATTGGTGCTGTGGAGTTGTTGTTGTTGTTGCTGCTGCTGCTGCTGCTGCTGTTTAAAGGCAAAAATACTTGAGAGCAGAACTGAACTTGTAAGAAAGAAGGCTGGCAATGATAGATTGAGGGTTACATAGAGGATTAAATAGAGCCTGATCAATCAAACTTGACACCACATGACCAAGTATCGGAGAGAAGGAGCCAGAAGAGTTTCTTTGTCCGTAAAAGATTAGAAAATGCCAAATACTTGTATCAGGAAAGGTTTCAGGAGAGTGGAAGAAAAATCGCAAGCTCCCCTTCGGATGTGTGAACTTGTAGGTTGCTGTGGGAGGGTCTCATGGAGATATGAAGCAGGAATCCATAGACACTGGTCCATAGCTTGAAAAGTCAGAGACCACAGCTAATCACTTGATGCTTGCTGTTGGCATGGGCAAGATGGGTGAAGTGGAAAGAAAAATAAGATCTAGATGGAGAAGACGTAGAAAAAGAAAAACATGAAGGGCAGGCATTGAAAACTAAGCACAGTGAAGGAGGAGTAAAGGAAGAAATGCCAAAGGCTAGAAGGCAAATAAGAAAACTGAGGGAGAATACACACAAGGGTATGATATAAGCAATGACACAAAGCTCTTCAGAAAAGTAGAGAATGAGGACAGGGGGACCGGGGTCCCTCGATGTGTTGTATGTTAAGTCTATATAATGAGCCAACTGTGGCAAAATACGCAAGGTGACGATCTGCTTATATATATGCATCTGTGTCCCCGATGGAGAACTAACATATATGAAGCTCTTTTAAGTTTCAGAGGTACTTCATTGATTTTCAACAAGTTTCCATTAATTCAAAAAGTTTATTATCCCCTCATTGTTAACACATTAAAAATGGAGGAAAAGCTCCTAAATGTCACATCACAGCAGTATGCAGCACCCAAAATTAACCCTGAATAGATGTTTTATTAATATTTGTCCTTCACGAGAAGTGGAAACACAAATTTTCCCTTCTTATTTTTAAAAACTCTTGATTTATCATGCTTCTGTGATTTTTGTCTGAGCTGCTCTTGCTATATGAAATACATTTTCCATGAACTTTACTTTTCACTCTAATCCCTGCATATGGTGATTAAGCAAAAAAAGAAAAAAAAATTATTCACTAAGAGTCATCTCGTTGGATATTTTATTAGCAATATTTACTAAACCTTCAGACATAGTTTGGTAATTTTAAAATGTCTTGGTGGAGATGTTAACAAATTTTGCAGCCATTTAAGAAATAGCTATTCATCAGAATAACTTTGATTTCTGACCGCCCTGACCTCTCTTTGCACCTAAAAAGGAATACTTGCACTGTTAGGCAGAAGTCACTGGGGCGAGAGAATGTTGAGGAGACTCACATTTGTACTTGCTAAGCAATGCATTTATTTCAAAAGATGCAGGGTGCTTAAAATTTTAATAGCCACTTGAGTACTCCCCTGAGAAATATTTATTTAGGACAAAATGTACCACAGTTGCTTCAAGAAGATTAGTAAAGCAAGTTAAAACATTAGGAAATTCCTTCCCCTATATAAGCCCACAAACTTCTTTATTGATAAAGTCACTTACCAAATTCCTATTATATCTCAGTTCCATTTAATTCCGCCCATGTTTATTTGGAATTTATTAAGTGCCTAATGGTACTCACTACTGAATTGCATTTTACAGTTATTCTTTAACAAAAGTCACTAAGACCATATGCCATACATTATGGCACCTTTCCCTTGAAGTTATTTGGTCTTGGTGTAGTAAGAAATGGCTCCTCCCTCTGGTATGCTCTCCTGTTTGGTGGTTTGACAGCTTTTGATCAAAGAGTGTCAATCACAGGTATTGTCTTTTCTTAGCAACAATATAGTAAGCAGAAAGGACATGAGGTCTGCCCCTTGGAAACTTAAATGAAAAGGGGTTGGTTAAGAAGAACCAAAACGTATCGGATATTCTGTAAAGCAGTGGCTGCTGCAGAGTGTCTTCAGGAAGAGCTCCTGGAAGCAATCTGATTGATACATAAGGAGTGGAGACATCCCCTGAGCTTTCAGAGCAAGCACATGGGTTTACCTTGATTTATTTAGAGTGCTCTTTGTCAGGGAACCAGCAGAAATATTGTGGAGTTAACATACCCCCCAAAACATTCCCACAGCACCCCAATAGCAGCTTATGAGGTTGAGACCTATTTCTCACAAAAGCAAAACTCTTCTTTAACTAATTTATGACATTGAGTCTTGAGACCAGGTCTGATCACCCAGCCACAAGTGGAAGATCAACAACGTTAAGTAAGCAGAGCACTCAGGTGTGATTCTACAAGTGAACAACCTGGTCTTTCCTGGAATTCTGCCATCTGTATTACCTACTTTCTCTGGCAGCATCTCTGAAGGAACACTGACCCAGAGGCTGCACCTCTGTTGCACCTACTGAAGCTGGGCTTTTAACATCCAGGATTCTCGCTGCACTCATATCTTTCATCCATTTCTGCCCATTAGCATTTACATGATCTCACCTCTCATGATAGAACAGAAGGCACTTCTGCAAACAGCAAAACCAAGATTCTTTTCAGTTGCCTTCTGTGTAACTTTTAAGTACTATTTTTCATTTTTTTTTCCAAATATAAAGTACCTATTCATTGTAGAAGACTTGGAAAACATTTTTAAAAGAGGTAAAGTAAGCATATACTTAATCTTTTGTAGCTATATAACTTATGATTAATTATCATAATGATAATTAACGACTGGTCTGTATGTTGTGAACATATATAGCATAATGGCTTATTATAGTAATCATTCAAGACATATTTATCTGAATAACAAAATTTTCATGCCAAAGAGACAGCAAAAGAGGCAATCTGTGCTCTTTTGTCTTTGGGATTTGTAGGAAGAAATTAGAAATAGGAGTAAGGCAAGCAGGCTGCCATATGCTTCCCAACTTTGGGCCAATATTTTGGAAATAGGGTGGGAAAGACAGAAGCCATGGAGTTTGGGGTTTTCCTCTCTTTGTAACTCTTAATAGGAAATGTTCTCTTGGCTCCCATGGCCTATGCATGGCAGAAGGTTTCAGAAGTTAAAGCAAACAGATAGAAAAAGTCATAAGGTCTGAACTCTGTCAGGAACTAAAGGCCCCAAACCCTGGCCTAAAGGATGGGCCACCTGAGCCAATGAAAAGATAGGAACATGAGCCGGATTTCAGAAGGTACCTGTAGCACCAAGCAAGAGGTCACCAGCAAGAGAGGGCCGCATTCTGCAAATTTCAATGCCAGTCACATTTCAGAGAACAGAATCAGACCAAACCATCCACAGTAGATATGACCTTATCCCAGAACCAGAGCACGGGCCACACAGTGGAATCAACACAAACAAGGGGCTGCCCCATCCTCACGAGAGGCCTCGAACTCTTCCCCCATACATGGCCCTTGAGAACAGAGGATGGAGAGAAAGAACTGCTAGAGAATGGAGCTTTGTACTTACTGGATATATTTATGCAATAGAAAATGTGTGGAAATCAAAAGTGACTTCAGAGGGGAAAGAGTGCACCATGAACGGGGTGACATAATTCTGAGTCCATCCCCTCTAACCATCCTGACTAGGAAAGTGGGAAATCAAACAAATTATCATCAATTGTAGAGTTGTAATTTGTAGATTTCAATTTTTATTCATATGCACACACAGTATCTAAAAGGAATCTCTCACTTCATAAATCCTGAATATTATTCTGTAGGCACACCTCTCCTCCACTATACTAACCTTCAGGCTACAGCGAACTAACCTTTCATTCTGTGTTTCCCTATGTGTCTGCTTTTATGTGATGTGCTTCTGTCATCTGCTCACAAATCCACTCCTCGGCCCCTAGTGCCACCCTGACTCCTGTGTCCCCTGTCATCCACTTTGTTGGCACAGATGGGCAGATCCACATTCCAGTCTGATCTCTGAATCCTTCCCACAATGTTACCCTTGACTATGTTCATTCTCAAAGGGGTTTTTACTCTGGGATTTCAAAGAGCCTTCTGCTCTGCCCAGCAGGAGACACCCTTTATCCTGCTCTGATGTTTTTAAATTGGAGATAATAGGTTCTAGAATGATGTTCCTTTGGGGACTGTCTCTAGGAGAAAGAGATTTTTTTTTTTTTTTTTAACAGCCATGTTCCTAAGTTTCTCTTTTGAAAAACTTTCTCCATCTTTTGGTGACTTGGGGTAAGTCATTTAAATTCTATGCTTAATACAGAAGCCAGGGCTAGAGAACAGCTTTCTACTAATTTCACTTCCAACATGTTTTAAGTTTGTAAAGTATGTTTTCCTTGCCCAATTACCTAATGTTTATTTAAGATGGCAAAGCACAGAGATCAAGAAAGTCAATGTTCAAGATGTTCTGCATCCACTCTGCTCTGAACAGGGTGACCCCTTACAGAAAGACCCACAGGCTCTGTTTACAGACTTGCCTTCCCTTTCTCCAGATAAATGACTGTCCCATAACCTCTGCAGCAGATTTTTCACACTGCCTTAAATGTTTGCTCTCATTAGCAGCTGCCTTTTGAATTCTTATCTCCAGTGCCTGAGACCATTTCCTTGTTCCAAAAGCATTTCAAAATGGACCTAATGTTTTTAAACTCCAGGCACAGTTATGACACTTTACTACTTTACCTATATTTTCACATTGAAGCATTACACATATATGGTATATATAATTGTTACAAACACACACAAAAAAAATATATAGAATTTTTAATGTAACTATTTCCCCATTCAAAGCTTATAACCTCATAGAGACACTGCATTATCCCCTTTTACAGATAAGGAAGCTGAGTGATAGAAGATTCTAGCACTTGATTGAGGTAGCAAAGGTAGTGGAATCAAGGTCATGCAATGTGATGATGTAAGCAAAGTCAATTAGTCAACTTTTTAATTGTGTATGGAAGGGGTGGGTTTTGGGGACTGAACCCAGGCCCTTGTTCATGCTGGGCAAGTGCTCTACCAACAAGCTATACTCTGAGGCCTTATCAACATTTTACACAAGAATATTAAGCAGTACATTCTATCTGCATTTGAGCTTGAAAAACATGCAAACTGCATTTTCTCATTTAGAACATGCATGAAGAACCTATGACACAATAATGTACTGAACATCACTTAGAGAGGAAGATTTACCTATAAAAATCAAAATCTCTGCTCTTAAGATCTTTTCACTCTTCCTGGAGTCACAGGACATGAAATGAAGAGTTAAATTTATGTTCTCAAAAGACATGAACAAAACAACAACAGAAGGAATCTATTTTCTAAAATTTTCCCCCTCTTTTAGAAAAAAACAGGGTGATTGATTTAAACCCTCATGATGATCAATACATGATAAATTTGGATGCTCATATCATTATTAATCGCTTCAAGGTGGGTTATTCAATGTAGGCTTTAGAATCAAATCACTTGGTTTAAATCCTGACACCAATACTGATAGCTGTGGGACCCCTGACTGGTACTTGACTTCACTCTGTCTCACTTTCCTCAGTCAAAAAATGGGAATAATAGTGACTACCTCATAGGACTGCAGTGATTAAATGAGAGAATGAAGGGAAGCATTTACAACAATCCCTGGCACACTGTAGATATTCAATATGGATATTACCAGAATTATTATAATCCTGAATTCCTTTCTAGGAAGGAGAATATTCAATGAGGCCATATCCCATGAGCCAAAAATGGGTCCCTTGCATCAATGACTTCCTAGTTCTTTAGAAACACCTGTGAGTAGGGTCTTGAGTCACAGGTAATACCAACGTATGGAAGTCCATATTTTGGTGTAACTAGAAAAAAAAATTGGTTAACAATATAACTCTCTGTATTTTTAAATTAAAAAAAATTATTTTGCACAGAGAATATTATGATATCAAAAAGTGTTATCTGTGCATGGAAATAAGCTTTAAACAAATGAATGTTTTCAGGATCCTATATTTTTTTCTTATTTCTATTCATAGATAATTTAATAACAGATAATGAAAGACAAAATTAATTACAGTTCCAAATAAATGAACAAGAGGAAAAAAAAGTAAAACCAAAAGGTACACTTATGCAATTACAAAATCAAGCAATTTTATTCACCAGTGCTGTTCATTTCGGATACACCTTTTAAACTAAGCAAGCACAACCTGCAGCATAGGAAAACCAGCTAAGAGCAACTTACAACTCCCACTTGCTCAGCTTGCAGAAATTCAGTATACAATTGAGGTGCTGCACTCGGAGGAAAATGGAATGACCTGTCCTGATTTTACAGTCACCAGATTATCCACCAAATGGAGGAAATTGGGTTATGCACTGCAAATGCAAATAGCAGGAGGAAATTTGCTTTCTTCTTTCTGTTTCCTGAAAACTTCGAATTTGGTGTTGCTACTCAGAAATCTGCTCAGAGGATTCATCATATTCTCCTAATGCTGCTTCCTGAAGTAGCCCGGCGACCCAGGATCTCATGCAGAAACTCAGTTCTATATAATAATCAGATACACATTTCATCCTTGCACCTGTATCCATCTCCCAACAAGTCAATTCCATGTACTGGTCTCAACACGATTACATTATTGACATTTCTCAGCTGAAAGGCTCCTGCAAATACCATCCAATTTTCTAGCTCTTTCTGAAAAGATCAAAAGATACACCTTGCATAGTAGACAAGAATTTACACTGATGGCTGTCTTTTGTCTTGAATACCAATGCTGTTGGCAGTGTTTGCCTAAAGCTAACAGGTAAGTCTCCATGATAACTAACTGCAGTCGGTTGACAGAGTGACTTTTACTGGACATAAAATGTTTGTGCCAGTGAATGATTTTTCTTCTTGAACAACCTTGAGGCAATGATCTTCAGGGCTTCCTAATTAGGGAGGTTGACAATCAAATGAGAAACCTCGCCCTCAGAAATCAAACATACGTCATGCTTGAGAGGGAAGTGCCTTCTCCATTGCATCGTGGCTCACATTCATGGAAGCATTTGCTATTATGCACATAAAGTCTGTTTTCCACAGAGTTCTTGCTGTACACCTTGTTCAAGAAAATTACCATGAGCTCTTGCTCTACTGAAGACAAAAGAGCTATGTTGTATTTCACTGTGTATTACCTAAAGTCAGAGATCTCTCGTAATGAGCTAGAACATTAAGCATATAAATTCACCTAAAAGGATGATGTTATTTCATACAGCTTCATTTATTACATTACAATAAATGGGGACGAAATCCCTTTCTGTACCTTGGTCTACCTGCTAAGCCCAGGATTCTATTACAAGTGTCATTTGTGACATTTCCACCTGTTCATTCTTCAGCACAAGAGCAGAATTAATTAACACCTCCTCTCCTTCAAACCAGCTAGTCCTCAAGGCATCTGTACTGCTCGTGAAGACCCATCCTTCTGTGAACCCTTGTACCACCACAGAACACCCATCCTTTGCCCCAGTCCTGTACCCTATGGTCTCCCAGTCCATTTTCTCACATCCCAACATTTCACGCATGTACACCAACCTTCTTCTAATTTCCCTTCCAGAATCAAGGTACAATCAAGGAAGTAGGATGGAGCAGCCGACTCGAGGGGAGGGCAGCCATGTCCCTTGGAGGGGAAGGAAAAAAGGTTTTCATGGAAGAGGCCGGCTTTGGCTTGGCCTTAGGGGACAGGTAGGGTTTGGGAGGTAAAGAGATGTAAGAGGAAGTGGGCATTTAGGAAGGTGTATAGTGTATCATAATGCACAACAGCAAATGCTTCCATGAACGTGAGCCATGATGCAGTGGAGAAGGCATTTCTTTCTCTACCGACCTTACCTTCCAGCATCCCCTGCCCACAGCCTCACCATCCCTCATGAGGACTGGACTTCTACAACAGCTCCCTGTCCCCCTAGTTCCCGCATCAGACTCGACTGGCTAAACTGCTGCAAGCTTGAGTTCTTAAAGCACAAGCAAAGTGACATCATGTCTCTACTCAAGGCTTTCAAAACATTCCAGTGCCTCGGGAGCCAGAGAGAGCTTCACCTGGACGAATCAGACTTCTTTCCATGACCCAAGCTGCTGCAATCTGGATGCCCGCCTGTTTTTCCACGGGGCTCATACAATGCGCATTCCTTACTTCTTACTTCTCCTTACTTCTCCTTACCACCAAAACCCCATCTGTCCCCTGAGGCCAAGCCAAAGCCGGCCTCTTCCATGAAAAAAAACCCTTTCTTCCTTTTCCCCAAGGGACATAGCTGCCCTCCCTTTGAGTTGGCTGCTTCATCCCGCCTCCTTGGGTTATGTATGTTCCTGCCCTACAGCCTTAGTGTGGCCGCACGTTGGCTGGAAATGGCTTAGTATCCCCCTGAAAACTCTTTTGTCTTGATAGTGATAAGTAGTTATGCCAACTCAAATTACAAAGGAAAAGAGAAAGAAAAATGAGAGAAGTGGGAGGGTGTTATTATTTATCGAGATATGAATAAGTGTTGCCTATTTTTTGAAAAGGATGAATTGCCTCTACCGCTTGTGATCAACCTAAAGCCATGGGTGGTACACTGAATGAATCTTTCAGCTCTGAGGCATTCAGAAACTTGTGAACAAAACAGCTCCCAGGATGGGGTGAAGGTAGGATGGAGCTTGGTAGCAGAGTACTTGCCTAGCATGTGCAAGGTCCTGGGTTCATTCCTCAGTCCACAAAAAAAAAAAAAAAAAAAATTAAAAATTAAAAAGAAATCTTTTTGGATTGGATAAATTGAACATGACTATTATTGTTAATTTTTTGGTTGATAAAAACAGAGTGGGGTTAAGCTGATGCTGGGATTTCTCTCTTTCCTGAAAGTTCCCACCTGCTTACAAGGCTCCCCTCTCTCTGATCCTCTTCCTTTTCACAGTTGTCCACACTCAAAGAACCATCAGCAGATCCTTCTTCACAGACTGAGGGTCTTCAAAATCTTCATATAGTAACCATGGTTACTATACAGCTCATACTAGGAACTTTTTCTATTTTAAATCTATCAGCTGAAGCATCTCTTGGGACTTGTAACTTTTATGAAGCTGATATCTGTAAACAAAATTGGAGGGTCCTAATTCCCCCTGGACTACTCAGCTACACACTAGTATATGGTCCCATTTTCCCAATCACTGTCCTCTGTGCCCTCCACAGTCAAATGGTTCAGACCTGAGACCTTAAATTTTTGAAAAGCAAACTAATGGTCAAAGCAAACAAGTTTCAAATAAAAGTCTAGACGTTTGATAAATGAATGTATTTTCTTGCTTCTTAGTTCTTGTCTGATTCTTAGAAAAATAGCTCATAATATACTAAACCTGATTTACCCTCAGTTCCTTGGAAAACATCAAGAGTTCCACTGGTTTCTCCCCAGATTATCTATCAAGAACAGCTCTCTGTGACGAAAAGCTGTTATTCAGATAAAATATTCTTTCTTAGTAAAGATGAATGTGGATTCTGTCAGAGATAGACAAGAAGGTATGGTGAGAAAAGCAAGGATTGTGAGTATTTACACCCACATAACAAGAAGGGAACACTATAGAGAGAAAGTGGAAAGGGATACTAAACACAACAGCAAGGGTTTCTGCCCAAGTTACCTAGGCACTTAGGTGAGTGATCATATGCAAAAACAGCAGATGACCCAGGAAACTAGGTGTGCAGGAATTGTCTTCACCAAGGCATAAATCTAGGAGTCGTAAAAGTGTCAAGAGTAATACACTAACATCAAACAAGCCATTGTTCTTCATTTATCCAAGTCTTATTTCTTAATATCTTAGAATGCCAAGGTGCTGTTTCCACACACTAGGCATGTGTTATGGCTTGAAGGCATCTACGTTTATGGTCACGTGAGGTCACCAGGGCAGTACTTGTATGATTACCCTATGATTCATCCTCAGTGTCCTCTTCTGGAAATTCCTCTTCTTTCTGAGACCCAATGTTCCAGGGTTTTGGACTTCAGTCCCTGGACTTGTCCTTATCTAGTTACTCACTCTCTGTGTGGCTCATCTACTTTTGTGGCTTTAGAAACTATCTTTATGCCAACATTCTCAAATTGATAATTCCAGTCCCAATCTCTACTCTCCAGACATGTATATCCCACAGTTTTCTTGTATGTCTAAAGATATCTTGAACCAAATCTGTAACTTCCCACCACTCTAGGAAATCCTTCAGTTTCCCAGGACTTTTTGCAGTAATAGACTTTCCTAATCTCACACTCACTCACACAATACACCAGAAAATTATACTGTAAAAATGTACCCAGCACACCCTATTTATGAACACCTTTGCCTATACCACCTTATGTCAATACACTTCTCTGCCCTGGACCAGAAGCTTATCAAACTTCTTAGTTTGCATCAATCACCTGAGCGTTATCTCAGCAGAATCTTGGGATTCTGCATTTCCTGGAAGGTTCCAGGCAATATAGAGGATGCTGGTCCAAAAACCACACTTAAGAATAGCAAGGAGCTAAAGCCTACTATAAGAGCCTCTTAATTGTCTTCTTGATTTCATCTCTGCACATACCCCCTGGAATCCATACATTACAACAATCAGAACACTATATTTAAAAATGGCAATCTGATCAGTATCTTCTGTTTACTCTGAAGACTTTCCATTTCTCTTAGAGTAAAACTGGAAGTCTTTATAAGGCCTTCAATGCTCTGCAAATCTGACACCTACTACGTCTAGGAATTCACCTCCTTCTACTTCCTTCCCTCCCTGCAATCAAGCAATACTTGGTCCCCTAGTTATTTTTCAAAAATGTCAAACACACTCCAGCCTCATAGGATGCTCCCAGATAGTCACATGAACTGCACAATCACTTCTTTTATGTAGCTTGTCAATCTTCCAGTGGGGAATGTAGCACACATATGCACACTCACGACACACACACACACACACACACACACACACACACACACAGACTTCTAGACCTTTCCTTGCTATAATAGTCTCCCTAATATCCTACTAAGTATTTATTTATCATGTATTTTTCCCTGATAGGAGAACTCTACTGAAAGCAGTGGTTTTGTTATTCAGCATGATAGGAACCCAGTAAATATTTACTAAGTGTAAGAACATATATTGGACATGATAATAAAAGCAGATTAATGTTAAAAGATATTAACAAATTCTGTAATCTATTGGTTTCATCAAACTCCATTATATAATTAACGCTTTGATCACATATCCTCCAAGGAGTACCATTTAATGGAATTTCAACATGGCACTTTTAGGGAACCCAGTAACAAACACCATCCCCAAAGAAGCAACACATTTTTCACTTGGTATCTGTTTGGGCTGGAAGTGGGGAGGAACTGACTCAACTGAAACTAACTCATCTTTGTGGGATACATGCAGTTAGAGAAAAGCAATGATGTTTACGGAACTAGCTTTGGGACCTGCCTGACAACAATCAAATATCAGTTTTGCCACTGGAACAGCTATTCAATATTAAGCCTTGGTTTCTTCAGCAGTTAAATACATGAAACACCTCTTGAAGCTGTTTTAGAAATAAACTAGATAATGCATATAAAGAATTTACTAAACACAAGCCTGAAGTAAACACATGTACATAGCTTGGTCCATTTGTGAAACTTCTCACGGGGGCTTCAAATCAGCAAACTCAATTTGTGCCAAAGAGTTTGTAAAATGTAAATAGCCAGAATTCAGTAAGTTAAGTAATATTTCAATTACAAAAATGATATTTTGTGTAAGAAATGGTAAACTACCATAATCTAAATAACCTTAACAATCACCATTATTAATTATTAATAATCTATGAGGACACAGTACTCAATTTTAAAAAAGAATAAAACTTACGTAAATAAAATTTTATTAGAATATGGACACATCCATTCTTTCTGAAAAGAATGTATTGGGGTAAAATTCACATAACATAAAAGTAACCATTTTAACAGGAATAATTCAGTGCCACTTAATATATTCATGGTGTTGTATAAGCACACCTGTATGTAGTTGCAAAATATTTTCATTACCAACTTCATAACCACTATGAATGGGGAAATGAAGAGTAGCAGAAAACCCCATAATCATTAAGTAATTACTCTGCATTTTCCATCACCTAATTCTTTGTTAACACCTACATTTGTCTCTATGGATTTACTTACTCTGCATATTTCAAACATGGAATAATAAAATATGTGACATTTTATGACTGGTTTTATTTCACTTAGAATTTTCAGGGTTCATGCATGTTGTGGCATGTATCTTCATTCTTTTCTATTCTTGGATAATATTCTATTGAGAGTATACACCACAATTTGTTTGCTTATTCATTCACTGGTGGATATTTGGGTTGCTTTCAACACTTAGCTGTTGTGAATTGTGCTGCTGGGAACATGGATACATGACTTTGAGGACCTGTTTTCAATTTCCTGGGGGCATACATCTGAGAGTGGAATTACAAGTCATATGGCAATTTTATGTTTAACTTTTTGAGGAATAGCCAATAAAAATACATTTCTGAATTGGTTGCATCACTGTAGTATGCTGATTTTAAATCTTATGGATGTATACTGAGGTGTGAGATAGGTGGGTCATATGGTGATTCCATTCCTAGTTTCTTGAGGAATCTCCCCAGAGATTCCAGTCCCACCAAAAATGTATGAGTGCACCTTTTCCCACACATCCTCACTAACATTTATTATTATCTGTATTCTTGATAATTGACATTCTGGCGGGATTAAAATGAAATATCAATGTAGTTTTGATTTGCATTTCCTTAATTGCTAGAGATGTTGAACATTTTTTCATATTTTTGTTGACCATTTGTATCTCTTATTTCAAGAAGCATATGTTTAGTTCTTTTGCCCATTTATTGATTGTGCTTTTAGCAACCCAATTCACAATAGCCAAGCTATGAAAACAATCTAGGTACCCTTCAACAGATGAATGGATAAAGAAAATGTGATATATATATATATATATATATAAATGTGTGTGTACACACATACACACACACACACACACACACACACACACACAATGGAGTGTTAGCCACAAAGAATAATAATATGGCATTTGCTGGTAAATGGATGAAACTGGAGACTATCATGCTAAGTGAAATAAGCTAGTCACAGAAAGTCAAAAGTTGAATGTTTTCTCTGAAATACAGAAGCTAATCCAAAATAAGTGGGGGGAAGGGAGAATAAAAAACCTAAGAGAGAGAAAAGAAAAACACAGAAAGGGAATTTTATCCAAATGGGGAAAGATGCATAGAATAGATGAAGGGGACTAAGGAAGAGGAAGGAGGACAGGAAAAGGGAAGAACAGTAGAATAAATCTGGTGACTTCTGTATTGGTGTGCATGGGTATGGCCCCGTGGGTCCTGGCATCAGAAATATCAACAAGATACTAATTTAAAAATGAAAAAAAAAAAAAAAAACAGTAAACTGTAAATGGATTGAAGAGACAATGGAGGAGTGAAGGGAGGGGTCAGGGATTGGGAATGCTAGGAATTGAATTCAATTTCTAGCATTGGAACAGGTTGAGTTTCATACTTTTGTGATAATGTCAGGGTGTCTCCTGGTGTTGTATATAACAAAAATTAATCAATTAACTAATTAATTAATTTCTGAAATGCAAATAAGTATGTGTGAATATCAATAATAGTTGCTTCAGGGTATAAATTTAAGAATTAAAGGTCTTATGGTACTAAAGAAAGCAAGTGCACATTTAAGTCTATCCAGTCTTAATCTTTGTATAAATGAGTATATACAACTAATTTTCTTAAAAAGGAACTTTACCAGCTCAACTCTTAGAGTCTGAACAATGGTTCTGTGAGTCATACTTGGTAATTCAGAGTTAGAGTTAAAGCAGAGGTAATGCTGTGGTGTGGTGTATCTGGAAGTTGGGAAAACTATAAACTAGTCATGAACAAAGGAATTAATTATAGGAATACTCTGACAGTTTCCTCATCTGCAAAAAATATATATTTATATATAATTCTATAATTACATAGCCTTAGTTTAAAATGGATGCTCTTTTAGACAAATGGTTTTGAAGTATGAAATTTTACTGGCATCTAAATGTGCATACACTTGGTGAAAAATAGGAAATGTGGTTAACTTAGCTATTTTTGACTACTAAAACATGCTTAAGAAAGCCATTTTATTAATATTGCTTTTGTAGGGCAGCAAAATGTTTCAAAACAATGCCCTGCAAACAATAATCATTGAATTATATAATATATTGATTCATCTTAATATTTTAATTTTGTAACAAAAATGCTTGAGATAGTAGTCATTGAATAAATGACAATATTGGCTCCGTTTGTTTAACAGCAATTACTGTTATGAACAAGTAATAATCTGCGTGTTGGGAATGTTGTTTGCTGTTTATCAGAGTAGTTCAGCATAGTTATATTTAAATATGTGGGGTTTTTTAAGCATGAAATTGTTCTACTATAATTATTATAATTTTTTTTTTACTTTTTGTATGCAATTCTGGCCCTATCAAATATTCCATTAATACATATGTTTGTAATACAGATATGTTAGACTTTATAATAAAGAACTTCTCAATCCATATTTCCAGGATTCATCCAGTTTGACGTACTATATATCTGTGCTTCTGTGGATTTATGTCTGTGTGGGTGTGTGTGACTGTGTCCACATATGAAAAGTAGTCAAAATAGTATATTAAATGCAACTCATATACTCATGGGTACTACTAAACCAATGGATTTTCTCAATGTCAGCCTGATGCACATGGATGTGAAGATGAATTAACATATTATTAATATTTGCTTTATCTTTCCTCATAAGGTTTATAGTCCAGATATATTTCAGTCTACTTGAAGTTTTCTGGGTTTTCAAACAAATAATTCTATTATACACTTGTGATTAGTATAGATCACAATGAGAAATGAACAGGAAAAATTCCTAATGCCATGAAATAATTTAGACCCTAAAGGTCTGGAATCACTCTGATATTTAAAAATAGTATGGGTCACTGATTTCTAATTTTATATTCAAGTAAATGACTGTGTGCTCTAAAAAGTGTACTTAAGAAACTTAAACAGAAATATTTAATTCCCAGTTACTAAGACATTTGTGGGTTTGTTTTTTAAACTAAAAATTAATTAATCAGATAGTCCTGTTTTATATCTCTGGGCTCAGACCTATTTCTAGGTCTGCAAATGGAAGAAACATTATTTCACAAGGTTGTTGTAAAATTTAAGAGAAAGGAAAAGTAAAAACTTAAGTTTTCCAAGAGACCAATGGTTAATATTACTTTTCTTTTTTGTCCATTAGCATTTAATCCCATTCTTTACATAAATTTTATGTCTGCATAATACCTACTAAATATGATTCACTAACATTTATTTCATATTTATTTCAAGTCACTTTTACTTTTAGCAAAAAAATACAAAAGTATTTGCAATATATTAGCATAAGGAAAGGAGAATTAAAATTGATATCTATTATAAAAAACATGAATACTACAAAGAAAAAGTTCTTAAAATATTTATTTTCTGAGGAGTAAATAAGCATCTTTTATTATTAATGTAAATATTCTTTTCTTAAAAGATAATACATATATATATAAGTATTTACCTGAAGCTCTCTAAAAATATTCCCTCGAAATCTTGAAACTTTAGTGTATTATCATATCAGATGCATCAGTATACATAGTTGGCCTAGCAAATTAATCATACACTAAATTTACACTGAAATAATCATCAGAGACGCCTTTCCTAGGGCATTATGCATTTTTATGCTCGACATTTAGCACAGCCTGCAGAGAAAGAACTAATCTGTTTAATGAATAAGGCTCTTTAGAGTTTGTGCAAAAATCAAAATCAATTTTTCTGAAACTAATTAGTATTTAAAACAGGATAGGTTCTTGACAGTCTCCTTCATATTGTGTCTGTCAATTTAGTAACTTAAATGGGGAAAAATAAACAAATGAAATGTTCTAGGAGACTACAAACATCAACATACTCCCTAAATTTTGGCAAAAGATTCAAGAAACTTTTCAAACGAACTCCTATTTTGAGGCAATTATCAATGCAAGTTAGATAGGACTTTACTCATTTCTCTTCTAAACTGATAAAGGCCAAAATCATATTGATACCAGGAATCCAACATATAGAAAGAGCAAACACATCTCAGCCCACGAGTTCTTCAGTCACTGCAAAAGTAGGGCTCATGCTTGGATGGTGGCTGAGTGGAGGCATAAGCAAGCAGAATGTTATTTCAGACACAGAATGGTGATGTTAGTGACCTATATGGTCTGTTCAGAGGGGAAACAAAATCCCCCATGTTAGTGACTATTCATTTATAACAAGCCTAAGGGAGGGAATAAAAAGACCAAACTAAGAAGAAACATGTTCTATTCTTTAAATTTGTATGGGCTTCTTTCCTGCAAGAAGGGAAAAAAGTTGATTTGACAGAATGTTTTATCCAACTGAGGTCTGATTATCTTTATATGTTTGAAATCTATCAAAAATACAACTAAGGACTCGGATGGCAGTTGAGTAGTACCTAGTATTCTTGAGGCCCCTCAATCCCTAGCACCACAATAAAATAAATTAAAACTTTTTTAAAAAATCACTAAAAGACAAAATATTTTCTAAGAATGTTTTGATCAGAAATGCAAGGAACTGTTTTGCTTTTTGTTTCTCTGTTTCTGGTTTCTGCAGAATAAAAATGCATCAAATCACGTGAACACCACCCACCTAGAGTGCCTGACACTTTCCCCAGAGATAGCATAATAGTTAACTCTTGTCCTGAATAAAATCTTAACACACAAATAATGCAAGGAGGAAGAAAGAAATGTTAAAAGGATTGGAATAATGTTGAAAATGAAGCCTGCAACAATTATCTAAGTGTTACAAAAATGCACACTCGACAAAGCATTTAAGAAGTTGAGTATGAAGACACGAATTGATGTGAATACACTTTGTATACAACCGGAGATATGGAAAATTGTGCTCTATATGTGTAATAAGAATTGCAATGCATTCTTCTGAAAGACAGAAAGAAAGAAAGAAAGAAAGAGAGAAAGAAGTTAGTTGGTTTTCTAATTCTAAAACTTAAATCTATCTAGTTTATAATAAGCCATTATTAATGATTATAAGATGATGTATTTATTTACTATTCACTTGCAACTAAGAGCACAAAACACAGTGGTACTTGCACTACCACTAGGTCCTAGGTTCACCTTCTTGAGCCCATGGTGCAAGTTCTTTTTTCATATCATCCACAGGAATGAGTCCCCCAAATTATGCTATATTAAAATGAATTATGAGAGAGAAAACAACAATACTGCATGCTCAAAAAAGTTGTGCAATCTATGGATGAAAAACCGTCCACAGGCTTTACAGTAGCAGGGTCTCTCAGGACCTTTGCTTGGTGAGGTCACAGTGTGTTCTGCAAGGTTGAGCCAGAAGCTTTGCCCACACAGGGTTGTGCATGGAGGCTTGCTTTTGCACAGTGAATCTCAGCATGGCTTGTGTTTCATGAAAACACTGTGAGGGCACCTGCTTTATGGTCCTCCCTGGGAAGTTTCCGGCAGGACTCACAATCACTCAGCATTCACTTTCATATGACCATCTGTCACTGGAGTGAGCTTGAAGTGCCATCAGGGGGTTTGAGTTAGGATTACAAAACTGAAAACTAAAGATCAAAGGCTCCAGGCTGTAGGGTGCAATGATTTAGAATTCTACAGTAGCAAATGCATCATTTTTAAAGAAGAAAAAAGGAATGACTATATTGCCTAGTACTTTCATTAGGAAGGGTAGTGCTATGGGGAGTGCTAGATTCCATGTTGGGACTCCTCCAGTGTTTGGTAAGCATGTTTCTCAAGACAATAACAACTAAGAGCACCTCCTTGGACACTGTTATAGAGAAGACTAGAGGCTGAAATCACTTCTCTCATCACATGTTTTTTGGTGAAAATACACAGTCACGTTAGAATCTGCCAATCATTTGCGGTATCCTGAAACATCAGGAAGCAACAACAACAACAACAACAAAAAATCACTACAAAATTTGAAGATGGTTTAATAGGATCACATTATTTCTTCCTGACCCAGTTATGTCACCATAGATAAGTCCAAACATAGGTCAGTCATTTTGTCTAATGCAAAGTAAGGTCATTTCTTCAAGTGATTTGCTATTAAAGAAGTTGCTTTGTTCACACATATTTTCCTAAAATTTGACATAACCTCTTATTAGATGCTTTTGTAAGTCCCCTTCACTAGTTGTTCACAAACAACATCAACAGGTCAGTAACGTGCACTATCTACATAATCCTATGTAATTTTCTCTCATTTTAACCACAGTCCTCTTATCAGTAGGGGAAGATTTCAGATAATATTTTTTTTTATTTTAATTTATCATTCATCTATGACCAATCAAGCAGACAGATAAAGTGTAAGTGTAAGCAATGGGGATAATGTAGGAAAATAATAGAAATGGCCCATTTTATGGTATTTTAAGATATTATACCACTAAACATAGAAACATAATGCTTTGTACTACACTGAAACAAATTTCAAAACAGCAATGCCTGAACTTTTCAAAGGAAAATCAAACTAAGCAAGTAACTGATGTTCTCTTTTTTGTTATCCTATCCAGCAAAACATGTTCATGCATTAATTTATTCTGCTCAGATTTATTCCTTTGCTGCAGTAGGCACTGGGGCAACACAGAAGGCAAGATGCAAGTTCAACCCTTGGGGGTCACCAAAGGCAAATATATCATTTCCCATTACAACCAGGGTCATAGGGTAACACCCATGGACCTGGGGACAGTGTGCTCAGTATGAAAACAGGGATTTTTAAAGCAAGGAGAAGCCAGCAAATGTGCAGCCTCATTTTCCCTGGGAGCACTTGAAGTTTTCCCCAGGCACCTGTGGATTTCTTAATGACTAGGAAGAATCTGAGCAATCATAAATAGGAAACCAGTATTAATTGATTTAGCTTTACATTTACCCATTTATGCTTTGCTTAGCGACTTGCCCAATAGCTCGGATTAGCTGCTTAAAGAAGTACATGAATGTAAGTGGACATCATAGATGTCAAATTTGGTATGTTTCATTCTTCAACCCTTCACCTTCTCTTTAAAACTTAATGAAAAAAAAAAAAATTAACTGAAGTACTCTGACCACAAAGCACTTTGATCTATAGTGATTTACTTAGCAACAATTCAGCTTCGTTTGTATGACACTAAAAGCAGTCATCCCATAAGGCTTTCTTAATCAACTAGCCCAGCAGCTTTCAATAAAGAGATTAACTACGGAATTTTAAAAGGGCATGCTGGTCAGTCCATTCTTATAAATTCCACATGAACCAGTCTTGCAAACCACCGTGAACTTTTCTTTACCTCACTGAAGAATTCTCTTACAAACTCAGATCTCAGCAATATAAATGCAAGGTAAGTTTTTTATTCTTTAAGACCTCTTGTATTGACACTATCTAAAAGAGTTTCATTTCTAAAATACCAAAGAAAATCTATCACACACTAATTTGTACCAACTAAATGACACTATGGAATGCATTACCTATCCAATGCTTTCTTGGAAGCATCGGTGAATTACCTTTTGCTCCCTTTCTTTCACGATTATGCAAATACATTGCAAAACTTATTTCTTCAGTTTGAGATCTGAAGGGGGGACTATGTACATTCTAACTTTTATGTATTCATTCCCATTTTGTAACATGTTTGGCATGTCATGCTTCTTTCCTGGTATACAGAAAAGGCTCAGTCATTGTGGGGAAATACTAGGATAAAAATAACAAAGGGTAACAGCAGCAATAATGACATCAGCACCAACAATAAGTGACGCGGTCACAAGTACAGACAGTGACAGTACTTCACATGCACCACTTCACTGAATTCTCTCAGCAGCCCCATGAAATGATTTTTCTTTCAATATGCACATGAGCATCATAAGGCCAGGAGAGACTAAAGAGCTTGTCCAAAGTCACACAACTAGTGAGAGGCCAGGGCAAAGAGTTGGGAGCTCAGGTCTGCCTCCACACTTGATGCTCTGAAAGCAAAGGGCCTGAACTTTCCGATCACATAGCCCAGCAGTGAAGAGAGTCTGAGCATGCAAATATAAGTGGATGTGTTTTTATAAATCATGTTCTTGTCCTACTATGCTAATATATCATGGACAAAAATAGAAATGACACAGCAGTCATGATATCTGCATAAATAGAATAGCTTATCTTATGTATTCTACACTGAGAAGCAGATAGCCCACTTGATAAATACTGCCTCTGGTATTTAAAAAGGGGTCTTGATACTTCTTTCCAAAATTCCTAGAAAATTAGGCTTTCGTGATAACTGAAATAAACCAGTGTCTCATAAACACTTAGAAAGCAAAGGCAGCAAAGTGATTCTGAGTGATGCTGATGGTCACTCAGCTCAGTGGTATCCAGAAGAAGAGAGGTGAAAACCACACAGAAAAGGCTGAGGGATTGTCAGGCTTTCACAGTCCCCGCAATTATTGAATTAAATGGTCCCATTCAAGAGAAGAAATAGGATGTGGGAACACAGCCAAAAATGGATGGGGTGGGCCGCATTAAAGAAAAAGCCACAATATGGATCAAGAGAGCAAGGTTATGGAGGAGGTAATGGAGCTCAAAAAAGATGTAACCTACTTTATTGACGAAACTGGAAACCTGGAAAATAGGGGCTGTCAGGCTCATCTTAGATTAACTGGCTGTCCTCAAGGGAGATAAGGAAGAAAACACCTGGCAGGTTTTTGGAGAATTCAAAGGGAAACAATATAATCCAAGAAAAAGCTAGCCCCAGGGTGGTGACAAGTCCACTGGGTTCTCTCTGAAGGTCCACCCAGTCTGTCACAGGCCTTCCCACTTGTCAGGACATTCCCCCTCCTCGGTCTTTGTTTTCCAAGTGAAAAAATAAGAGGCCAGGCCTGTTGGACTGTAGTAAAATACCAAGAACTAAAAGGTGAGAATGGTCCGGACAGAGCATGATTATTTGGGCAGACATGTGGAAACTGGAGAAACATTCCTTCAGCTGGTTCTGTCTACACTTTACCCTGAAATGAATCATTTCTGTTGCTGATGGTTAGACCTTAGTGAAATATCAAAAAATTCAATTAAAGTCATCAAATCTTAATTGGTAGCTGCTATGTGTAAGACATTCTGTTGGTGCTAGAAGGAATTTGAAGAGTGTGTGAGGAAGAGGCAATAAAACCCTTTAAGATATGCAGCTAGGGCAAGAGGGAAGAAGCCAAATATCAAAAGATAGGAACAAAGAAAATATTAGGAGCTCAAAGGCTGGAGCAATAGGCAGGCATTTGAAATGAGCATAATTTGTGACAGGTGGGATTTAGGAAGTAAAAAGGCAATTCCAAGCAGAAAGAACCCAAGGAGCAAAGGTGTCAATGGTAGAAAAGAGATGTGTTAAGAGAAATAAATGTCAGGTAGTCTGATTCAGCTGGCATAGAGGCATCTTCTCAGAGTTTAAAGAAGGATCATTCTATAGGAGATCCTGCAAAGGCATTAAAATTTAAAAGTTTCTTTGTATGCTGGACTAAGTATAGGATGAGGGCAATGAGAAGGCATCTCCCAGCTAAAAATGCACCATGGTGGCAAAAGGGGAAAACTGCAACAAAGATGTTGGTTTTTTGCTCTCATCTAAGTACATTAATAACAGGCAGGTACCATAGTTGGAGAATAATTGCTACTTATATTGGTCCTAATTAACAATGTTACTGCTGAGTATCTAGGGTACCATAAACCAATTATGAAGCACTGGGTGTTTGCAATAAGAAATTTCAATGTTCAGAGGCACAACTGTCTCTGGCCAAGAGCCCAACAGATGGGACCTTCTGCAAGCACGAGAAGCACATGGGAGTCAGCCAACCCCAATGAATGTGTTAAACTTGATCCACACACAATATCTCCTTGGGTTTGCCAGACAAATTATGCTGGTTTATGTAAATAAACTGCTTATCTTTATGAAACCTTGCAATGTTTTAGAAAGCTAAGCAAATTTATAGACACACAGGTCAAATGTTGGCCAGTGGTAGAGAAGGCCATTACTTCACAGAATTAAGTAACAACAAATATTTGATATATTTTTAGTGCATTATGTAAAGGTAAGAGAGACCTGTGAAGGAAAAAAACCCATGTGTATCATGACTGACTGATATCTTTATTATTCCTTCACATGTATATAGGAGAAGGTGCTAAGATTTAGGATAGGAAAAGTGATAAGGCCTTGTAAGATTTCCAGCACAGATTTCCAAACTTCCTTCCTGCATAGTTGTATTTTAAAGTGGAAACATAACATCATGAGCCCCAATGATGTTATGGGGCTTATTTATATGATAAGCCCCACATAAAAAAAAACCATATAAAACAACCACATTGATAATTCCAGGAAAAGAACTCAGCGGGTTTCTCCTTAACTTCTTGCCATGACACTTACATGTCAACTTTTCCTTCCACACTGTCCCATCCAATCCCTCAGGTAGACCCATCAGTCCTAGTTCCAGTTCCCTTTATATCCCGTATCCTATATCATTCTAAGCCACCATCATTTCTCTCCCAGCTTACCTGCAATACCTCCTATGGGTCTCCAAGTTTACCCTGGTGTCCCTAAGAATCCATTCTCCACTCAACTTTAAAAACAACCATCAGATTCCTCACCATAAACCATAAGGACTTAATGATGAGCCTGAATGGCTCCAAACTCATCCCCAAAATCCAGATGCCATGCATCTGTTCCAGCTCTATTTCTTGAGCGCACCAAGCTCTTTCACCTCAGATCTTGGTGCTTCCTTCTACAAAATGGTGAGCACTTTGCATAGCTGCCTCCTCCTCATCCTTCACCTCTCCACCATTGTTCTTTAGAATATTACTCTTTATACTCCTTTCACTTATCTTTATCAAAATTACTTGTTTTATTTGTTTAGTTACCAGTTATCTAGTTTTCCCAAGTATAAGATCCATAAGTATAGGAGTTTTGTCATTATTGTATCTGGAGAGCCCGAACCAACATGTAATAGGTATTTTGGGATTTGAAGAAGTTACTATTAAGTAAAGCACAGATTATCACACTTACCAATAAACACCTTCATTTAAGTGTCTAATTCTAACTTTCTAACAGATATCTTAGTATGATAATTCATTTATCCATTAGGATTAATATTCCTGTTAAAATTAATTTCCATAAATTTGTAATTGCATACATTTCAAAAAGCAGTGCTGTGTTAACATAAGGCTATATTTGGCTAAAACCCTGTTGCTTCAAGTGTGCAGGATATTCGGATGGTCATGTTAAGACCAGGAATAAACTGGAAGCAATTGAAACTCACAAACAATACAAACAAAAAGAATGTTCAACTTGCCAAGAGTCTTATGAAAAATTGACCACTCTCCCAAACTCTGAAACTCATTCCTCCCCTTGTTGTCAATTTATTGCTGGTTCCTAACCTCAGGGCTGGGGGTGAGTGTTCATTCATTTATCAATTACTAAGTCTCTACTGTGTACAAAGCACTGTCCACAGAGCAGGAGACACAACAGGAAGCAAGGCCAGTTCTTATGCGCCTGAGACTCCTAATAAAATCATGAGAAACCTAATAAATGAGCATACAATGAGGGGTCTGTGTCTGCTATGATAGCTCTGGTGATATAGCAATTGGTAGAACAGGAGGTGCTACATGCATGTATGATTTGGCAATTTTTTGTTTTGCTTTCTTTTGTTGTTGTTGTTGTTGTTGTTTATGGAACATGGTGTCTATGTCCATAGGACAAAGAGTTAGAGGAGAATCAGAATCATTCCGTTTTTTTTTTTGTTTTGTTTTGTTTTGTTTTGTTTTTTGTTTTTGTTTTTTTTTAATTAATTTTTATTGTTGGTTGTTCAAAACATTACATAGTTCTTGATATATCATATTTCACACTTTGATTCAAGTGGGATATGAACTCCCATTTTTACCCCGTATACAGATTGCAGAATCACATCAGTTGTACAACCATTGATTTACATATTGCCATTCTGGTGTCTGTTGTATTCTGCTGCCTTTCCTATCCTCTACTGTCCCCCCTCCCCCCCTCCCCCCTCCCCTCCCCTCTTCTCTCTCTACCCCCTCTACTGTAATTCATTTCTCCCCCTTATAATTTTCCCCCTTTCCCCTCACTTCCTCTTGTATGTAATTTTGTATACCCCTGAGGGTCTCCTTCCATTTACATGCAATTTCCCTTCTCTCTCCCTTTCCCTCCCACCTCTCATCCCTGTTTAATGTTAATCTTCTTCTCATGCTCTTCGTCCCTACTCTGTTCTTAGTTACTCTCCTTATATCAAAGAAGACATTTGGCATTTGTTTTTAAGGGATTGGCTAGCTTCACTTAGCATAATCTGCTCTAATGCCATCCATTTCCCTCCAAATTCTATGATTTGTCATTTTTTAATGCAGAGTAATACTCCATTGTGTATAAATGCCACATTTTTTTTTATCCATTCGTCTATTGAAGGGCATCTAGGTTGGTTCCACAGTCTTGCTATTGTGAATTGTGCTGCTATGAACATGGATGTAGCAGTGTCCCTATAGTGTGCTCTTTTTAGGTCTTTAGGGTCATTCTGTTTTTTAAAATACGGAATGTGGAAAATGGTGGCATCACCCAGTATGTATAAGAACAATCAGAAGGAAGAATTAGATTAGATTAGATTCATTCTGTATCATCTTCAAGATTTAAGCTAGGAACTAGTAAACATAATGAATCAATCTCTAGGTGTAAGGAAGACCTTTACAATAATTTCCCAAAATGCAGTGGGCTATTACTAAGAATGTGAATAGGCTGCTTGTCCCTGGAAAATTCAAGACTACTGCAGTGGTCCTCATCATTAGGCAGTGAACTCTTTAAAAGAATTTGGAAAGTCTCAACTATAAAACAACACCAAAAGTAAATCAGCAAGCCCACCCAACTAGTCTTTCTCTGCCTGCCCCACACCACTTCACACCAATGAGAATCACTGAGGTGAAATGGAAGTATACCGTTCCTACAGCTAATCTCGTGCTTTAGAAAAATATATTGGTCTAGTAAAATACTGGCTGATAGCTAATCCCTAATGTGGAATGTAAAATGCATTAAATAATAACATGCTTAGAAAATTCAGAGAGATAATCATTCATGGACAGCCACTAATGATGGTGATTAAGGAAGATGACTTTAGTTCAAACAAGCAAATGATTAAGCTTGAGAATACAAAATGTTAAAGGGCCCTAATTAATAAAGCAGCAAATTTTTCTTCTCAGCCTACTTTGTAGAACATAAATATGTGAATCATCCTTCTAGGATATAGACGAATGACCTTCATGTTCTAAAATTCAGCTAGGGCAGAAATCACTGTCTGGAAACCAAGGTGGGATTTCAAAAGGTCTCCTGGAAACATGTCAGAAATACATGTAACAAGGCTTTGCCTTAACAAGAGCCCTAATCAGGAAAAAAAAAAAGGAGGGAGAAACTGATCGGGATGTAGGGAAATGCAAACTTCCTGATTTTCTGGTCCTGGTGCCTGTCATAAATTTCAATTTCATATGTATCTTACTGAAGAAATTATTACAGTTGTAATTTATCTTTAAAATCTACCTTTTCATTCTTCCCTGAAATCCATTCAGTCATCAGCTGCTGGTGAATTATAATGCCCATATTCAACTCACTGGGGATAATGACTTTGCAGTCAAAACCGCTCTTTTTGTTACTTGCTGATTTATATTTATAGGAGGGAAAAGGAAAAGAAAACATGAATCCAAGTTCTTAAAATCAGTATCTTCCTTACAATATTATGAAATATTAAATTTTAATCTAGCAGAAAACGAACAAACAAAAAAGGCTCCTAGTGAGGCCTCTGCCAAAGGGTTTCTCTGCATTTATTAAGGGTCGCAACTGAAATTTAGTTCTGTTGTGAATTTAGCACCATCTGAGGTTGAAGGCAGCACTAGAGCTTTGAGAGATGAAAAATCCATGAAGGGGGCCAAAAATAAAACTAGAAATACCCACTCTTCCTGCTCCAACTATTCTCCATTTTCAGCCTGGAAAACATGACCTGAAGGGTGATCCTAAACTATATTTATAAAAGAATCTGCTCTCTTTGTTAACTGCAAAATAAACAGCTCCATCAGACAGGCCAACATTCCCTTTGCATGCTCTCCTACAGATGTGCTGGAGGTGGTTTCACTCAACTTGATGCATTAATTTGGGTTAACAATGCAAACTTTGGAGCCAAAATACCTAAATTCCTGAAAAGTCTGACATATCCTTTCTATATGGCCTTGGACAAACTGTGGCATCTCTTGTCCTTCTATTTTTGTTTGCTTGTTTGGTTAATTCCATAAATCGGGGATGATGATACCTAAGGTACAGGATCATTGTGAAAATTAAATGGATAAATACAGTTGGCCCTCCGCATCCACAGGTTTAACTAACTGTAGGTTAAAAATTTTAAGAAAAACAATGCATCTGAACTGAATATGTGCACACTTTTTTCTTGTAATTATTCCCTAAACAATACAGTATATCAACTAATTACACAGCATTTACATTGTAGTAGTTCTTGTAAGTAATCTAGAGATAATTTAAAGGACCTATGAGTTATATGCAAATACCATGCTATTTTATATAAGGGACTTGAGCTTCAATGGATTTTGATATCCAGGGGAGTGCTACAACCAATCCCCTATGGATACCAAAGAAAAACCATATACATAAGGCACTTAGAAGAAACAGAAAAAGCATGTGTTCATAACAGTAACGGTCCTGGTAAACAAGAATCAAGTGCTTGTATGACCTTAAACCCTGAACCACATATGGGCATCTTCTGAAAACCATCCCTGAGTTACATTCAAGGCTTGTGCCTGACTTGGTGATAAATTCAGACTAACACAGTGCACTGAAAATCAAGCTAAACAAATTCAACATTTTCTCAGCAGGTAAGTACATCTGTCTTACTTCCAGAATAAAGTGAACTGTTGTGAGTCTGCATAACTCCACCATTCTTAATTGAAGAATTTTGCCATTAATGGTCACTGGAACAGGACAGTGACTCTACTTTGTGGCTAGTGGGGTGACTCTGCAGAATACACTGTGTGTTGAACAAACACCACCAAGGTGTGTTCTGGCATCATTAAAATAATAGTTAACACATTAAATATGGCCAAAAAAAATTGTAGAAACTTTGACAGCCTTTGTCAGTTTGAACATTTTATGGCACCAGCTCAGCTTGTTAACAGGCAATGAAAGACGGCTCTATTAAGCTCCGGGTGGTGCTGAAGTAGTTTCATACAGCCCTTACTCATTTTCCCTACCACCGAGTGTGGATGCCCATCAAAAAAGGCCGTCCTGTACAGCAGGTCTCTGCAAGTCATTGGTATTGATTGTAATGAGGGAGATATCCCATTGCCACCCGCTGTTACAGTCGTCCAGGTACCCACACAGCAGTTTTGATTAATACATCTACGTATCAAAAAAAAAAAAAAAAGACTTACACTTCAGTTTTACCTACCAGAGCTTATTTTCTAAATTCCAAATAAAAACGGAGGTTCCTACAAATTGAAAGAAGATGGCATGGAATTCCATCACCCAGAATTCTAAAGCCAACTTGAAGGAGGGGAATGGATGAAAGCAGCCTGCATTTCTCAAGTTAACAGGGCATTGTTTTTATCAATAATTATCCTCTTAATTGAAGCTTGATTAATTTCTGGTGCCAAGTGTAATCTGAACTACTGGAAGACACCCTAATCTATTGTTCCAGTAAAGATTATAAGGGAACCCTCCAGGAAAGCACAAAGAGAAGCATCTATGGTTGGAAGCAAGAGAAGAGTCATTCAATATAGCAGTAAGACATGTCAAACACATCTCTTGCAAAGAACTATTTAATGCACCCCTTTTATGTAACTCTTCTGCCAACAGTGGCCATAGTCCAAACCTTCCCAGAAGCAACCTGATAAAATTCCACTCAGAAGTGAGCACAGAATAAGTCTGATTTTATGAGCCGATAACATTTTATCTGTTGAATTTAGCCACTTTTTCTTACAATGAAGTGAAGTGACTTCAACAAAATTAGATTTTGATAGATAACTACAAGATCTTATTATTTAGAAAAAGATTTCAATCTTTTTCATCATCAATTAACATTGAGTAAGCACACATTGAGCGCAAGGCACTGTATTATGTGCTCTGTGCCTATTCTTAGGAGAATAATAATTTATCTCTCTTTTCATATGAGAATTGCAAAGCAATCTAGAAGATTTGTCTGGTGTTAAGCAATCAGAACAAGTGTAAGGTAGTAACAAGTTCAGGAAGTAGGAAAAAAATACACACACACACACACACACACACACACACACACACACATACATACATACACACATAATAAAGAATGCCAGGCTTAATCCAGGGCAGAGGTCACAAATTCAAAGATCCACATGGACCAGAAAAGCAAGCAGAAAGCATGAGCTTGGTGTGACACTGCTCTATATAAATTCGGCAAGACTCCCAAGGACTGCAATCTGAAAGCCCCAAGGACTTCACATTAGGTAACCTAAGCAACAACAATAAAAACTGTCAGAGGGCCTATGAAGCCAACCATCCTGATCTGTACCATCACCCCTGACAAGTAAAGCCTGTACCCTGGCTCTGGATTCAGCAAACCTGAGTTTGAAGCCCCTGTCTCCTGGACAACACTTGTGTCATCTTTTTTACACACTGGTTTAACTTTGCAAGTTTCATTTTCCTCCTTTCCAAAATGAGGATGGTAATACATGCCTGCAATGAAAATGTTGGGAGATCCAAATGAAATCGTGGATCAAAGAAATTGGTAAAGTCTAACAGACTCAACCATATGGGGAAGATTATCATAAGACTAAGAATCATGTATAGTCAGCATCCATTAAGTATTAAATACTGTATTAGATGTTTTTATATATGCATATAAAATATATGTATGCATACATATATATAACATATGTATGCTGTATATAATGTATGAAATATGTGTTATACATATTTCAGAACAAATAATTGCATAAACTATAATTACCCGGAAAAACATCTGCCTTCTAAATAATTAGCCATGCTGTTGGCATGAAGAATGTAATTGATAATAGACTTGATGAATGATTCTCAAGATGCATCAATGAGTGGAAGAAACATTTACCCTGTGGAGGAGACAGAGAAAGCTCTAGGACTAAGTGTCCATTTATTATGGGTTATTATATTTTATTTTAGGGGTTAAAAAACATTAAAGTAAAATGTGATTTTTCAAGGTTAAGATTTGAAAACAGTATGAGGAGCATAAATGATTTTACAGGTTGGGATTAATTTTTGTACAAGTCTTTTACAAAGAAATTCATAAAGATTTATTAAAAGACATTAAAGAAAACCTAAAATTAATGATGGGTTATATATGGCATTGGGTAGGAAGATTCAATATCAGAGAGATGCCAGTTTTCCCTGAATTGATATACAGTCTCATTATCATTTCAACTGAAATCTCAGCAAGAATTTTCTTGGAACTTTGATTAGCAATTCTATAAAGTATATTAAAGAGTAAGGGCCATGAAAAACCAGGACACTCCAGAAGAACATGATTTTCATATAGACTATAGGAATTAAAATAATGTGCTTTTGCTACACTTTCAGATAAACTAATATGATAGAAATAAACATGCTTTTAGAAAACTTTCTTTATGACACAGCAGGCATTACAGATAGATGGAGAATAGACACCCTAATCAAAAAATGTTAATGGAATTTGGCTATCCAGATAGAAGTAGGTAAAAATAGACCTTTACTCCACAAATAATATTTTAAAAATTTAAAACAGAATATTTTAATATCATAAATTTATGATAGATAAGAATTTCTTAATATACACAAATTATTATAAAAGCAACAGACTAATGGATATGAAAGTGATAACATTAAATTAAGGATATGCTCTTTGTGAAAAAAAACAAAACCAAAAAACAGCAAAAAGAATATAAAGAAAAGTCACAACTGGGATGCTTGAGACCCAAAACCTCATCTAAACATTTACTTACACCCAGAATATAGAGAAACTTCTACAAATTCATTAAAAGAAGGGAACAGGGGGTGAGAATAGTGTGTTTAAAACATGAACAGAAACTTTGCAGAAAAGGAAATACAATAAATCCCAAGCACCTCATGCCCAATATGAAAGCAAAAATTTAAAGCCATAACATTCACTAAGAGGTGAGGCAAAAATTGGTACAACCAGTTTGGAAAACCATCTGGCATTTAAAGTAAAGTCAAACCTGCAAATATTATAATGCAGCAATTCCAATCCAACATAAAATCCGTAAAAATAACTCCTGCATGTGTTTTGCAGGAGATACTGCCAAGAATACTTATAGAAGAGTAACTGCTATGCCAAAAGTGTGAGCATAACTCCCCTCTCCACCAAGTACAGTAGATAAATAAATTGTGATGCACTCATACAATAAAATAATCTAGAGCAGAAAAAAATGAATACACTATGAACTACAGACATCATTGGCATGGATGAATATCACCAACAAAATGTGTAAAAATTTTTAAAATACTTAAAAATCACCATATTTATATAAAATCAAAGAAAGGTAAAATGATCAGCATATTGTTTCAGATACATATTAGTAGTAAAGCCTAAGGTGACTTACACAAAATGCAGTACAGAGTATACCTCCCTGGAATAGTCAAGGGAGAGGACACAGCATGTTCTTCCTATTTCTTAACAGCAGGTGCTAAGCACATAATGTATGCCTTATTATTACTATGTAAACTATACACACCCCTTAGATCATTGATGTGTACAATACATTGTATAATAAACATCTTTTTAAAATGGTAGTAGTTTTTGTAGCTGTAGATGAATACAATACCTTCATTTTATTTATTTATTTTTATGTGGTGCTGAGGATCGAATCCAGGGCCTCATACGTGCTAAGCAAGCACTCTACCACTGAGCTACGACCCCAGCCCCACTAAACATCTTTTAAAGAAGAAATGGTTGTTGAAGCATCTAAGTTTATGGTAGATAAAATTAATCAAAACAGCTCCTGGACCTGAGCATATTCTAAAGCATCAGATGATGTGAAGGGTGATATAAGTTACAGCCCAATTCCTTCAAGAAATTTGAATAATGAGAGAGAAAAAAATTAAATAATAATTTTCTAGGGGAAAACTGATGTGTTCCTTCCATATTAGAAAACTGCCTCTTAGTCAAACAAATTCTCCAGATATTTACATGCTATAATATTAGAAGGAGAAAAATATATTTGCTCCAAAAGGTGATACAAATCAACTGATATTTCTCATGTAAATTACATCCACAGCAAACATTGTTCAATTTCATGATAAATCATCTTCTATCTAGCTTCTCAGGAAGGAGAACTACACGGCATCCCTTTTTAAAAAAAACATATATTAAAAAAATAATAGAGGAAAATTTCCATTTAAGAGATGCCAGCAAATATGAATAACTTCACATAAAAGATAAGTAAAATTCCTTCCAAAGGACAGAAATAATGGGTATATCTAATTAAACTTAGGCTACTTGGTACCTGAACAAAATATAAAATGGAAGCATTTTTAGAAAGAAAAAAAGAGAGTGAAAAAACAAATCTCAAAAAGATACCATTCATCTTTAATAGTACAGAACATCATAGAGAATAAAAAATAAGATTGAAACAAAGCCACAAAATACCATCCCAAATGGTGGTCCCCAAGACCTCCTAAAAAAATACAATAATCATGTAAGTCTGACCAAATAGTTATTAGGCCTATATTCATCTTCCCTTCAAACAAAATTTTTTTCTCTATATTTCATCATGAGGTATACAAAAATCAAGCAAGTTCCGAAAGTCTACAGTCAAAAAAATGATAGAAAGGTAAGAAGATATGCTGCTAAAATGCAAATTTTAGTTTCAATGCCATTTTGTTTGTATTTGTATATGATTCGATATATGAGTTTATGTCCATATGTTGAAAGAAAGAAGCCAGCGCAGAAAAAAACAAACGAGATATCCAAGACAATTTTCAATTGACAAAGCAAGTCCTTGAATGAGGAGGTGGGACACAATGATATCAAGGTCACCACAGATGGAGAGAGAAGAGCAGGTGTACCAGGGTAAGAAAATGATAGGTGATAAGTAAGACCTATTCAGTCTTTATGATAAAGCAGTGATTTCTCAAGAGATGAATCATTAGACCCTCTGAGAGCATTTGGAAATCTCTGAGGGTATTTTTGGTTATCACAATGACAGGTGGATTCTATTGGCATCCTGTGAGTGGGTAGTAGAGACACTGAACATCCTACAATATGCAAAGCATTCTTGCACAGTGATGAATTGCCCCACCCCAAATGCAAAAGGCAACTATGTTAAGACACACTAACTATGAATCTTTGTCTTCCTTCATACTTAGGCTGCCTTTGGTCTTAATTATTGGGGGGTAAGACAATTTGAGTACAACTTTCAACTGTCATAAAATTTCCACTTGGGAAGTGGATAACTTCAATATTTAAAAAAATGACCTAAGCCTTCTTAAATTTTCTTAACAATGGTCTTATTTATAATTTCATTTTCTTACAAATTTAGACGTTATGAATCCTTCACAACAAAATCTTACTCATTTATTCCTTTACTTAATGGGCTTAAGGTAACATGGGAAAAGGAAATAGCAGACACATGCACATGCACACATAAATATTGGAAGAGTAAGAAAAAGGTAAAGTTTTCTAGTCTGTAATGTATTAAAAGGTAGTACATAAATGACTACAAATTTTATGCATCAAAGTATCCCTGGGAATTTGCTTTAAGTCATTATATATTTAGTGTTAACATGCACCTAAGCAAAGAAGAAATATTTCTGTTTGCAGAAAAGTACAGGAATGTGTGGGAGGGAGGATGGGAGGCAAATGAGGGAACTTGAACTGAAATCAAATTCCATGCATGTATGATTTTGTTGGGAGGAACTCCTCAACCAGGATATATAAAATATAATGGGCTAATTTAAATACATACATTGTATATATGTAATAAATATAAAACATATAAAAATATGTATTTATATATTTTCTTTCACTAGCATGATTCCAGCAAATTTTACTTAACTATTTATAAATTTTACTTTATATACATTTATATACATATAATGAAATCATGTTAGTGAAAAAAAGACCTAAAATTTTGGAGGACTATAAATAGGAATGTACAAACAAGTCACTCTATGGTCAAAAGAGTTATTTGTCAAAAGTCATTTTTTATATTTACGAATTTCCTCAAAGGTCTGAATTCCCCGGAGCTAATGCATGCATTTCTACAAGGAACGTCTGTCTCTTTTGTTGGGACATTGATCAAACTTTTTACTACCAATTCCAAGGCTGAAAATCTAGATTCTTGAAAATACAAAATCCCGTATTTTTAGGTATTTGCATCCCACACCATTAGCCAATGTGTCTAAATGCTTACCATTCAGGGTGACATCTTTCAGTCTGAAGCACTTCACTGGAAGTGCATTCCACAGGAAAACATTCTCACATGACACATATATGGCCCAATGATGAATGCACTTGTTTTCTGTATTCTGAGCTGAGGAGACAGAGGCTGGGAATATAGCAGAGGCCAACTGGTTGCTACACTGGCCAGATGCTGAGCCAGGACTTTAATCCAGGACTTTTGACGTTAAGCACCTTTCATTACACAACTGTTGTCTCCCTAATTAGGTTTTGGTCTATTAATGAGACTGAAACAACTCTATCTTCCTCTACCCAATTGATTTTTTTTTCCATGTTAAATGAGAGTAGAGTCAATGAACAAGTGTAAAAGGAAATAAAACTAGAAACACAACCAAGAAGTAGGAAATCTTAGTCCTAGAATATTTTCACTGTCACACAGACTACATCATCTCAGAAGTCACAGCAAAGAACAGTATTCCAGTTGGGGAAATATTCCCCTGAGAAGAAGAGCAGTATTTATTCAATTCCCCTAATAATTTATCTGGGCAATGTTCAAAACAAACAGAATGATCACCAGTCATTGCAAAAGTAATACTTAGGAAAAGATAATATCAAATGCCTACCACATAAACCTTGATCAAATATGAACACACAAAAACGATCAGAAAGAATCCTACTTCCCTGTTATTCTCTGCATCTTAGAAAAGCCATTTTCTATACTTTCATCCTTTGTTATTTACTTTTATCTAAGATGCAGAGAAGCAGCAGCTAAGATTCCTACTCTTTTGCCTAACATAGAAAATAAAAAGTAAAAAATCCAGTAACATCCTCTGCTCTTCTCTGCAGGCTCAGAATATAACATGCAATTATATATACTTATTCCACAAATGACATTTGCTACCTACATCCCCAAAGGCAACACACACTCCAACTTACTTCCCTCATAGAAATGTATTTCTTAAAAATGTTAGCTGGACATTTTGCTTTCTCTTTTTTACTGCCTTTCAGATTCTACAGATTAGAGTTGAAAAGTCAACACTTAAAAAATAATGTGAGATTTGGAAATGGTTATCTGAAATTATGACTTCATTATTCCCCTTTAAAAATCACAAGTGAAGTCGACAAAATCCATTCTGTCCACGTCTGACATAAGGAAATATTTTCAAGATAACTTGGAGATTATGTACTTTCTACAAAAGCAATTTCACTATAAATGAATGTACAGATACACACACTGAGCCTTTCCCTAACCTGTGAATGGTTCTGCTTCCAAATAATGAGTTTATAAGTTTCTTCTAAAGCTTGAAGTACATGGGTTTGCATGTGAGTATATTTTTAACCAGCTCTGTATACTTCTGCTACTCAAAGTATGGTCCATAGTCCAACAGTATCCGTATCACCTGGGAGATTGTGAGCCACAGAGGCTCTCAGGCCATAGTCCAACATTATCCGTATCACCTGGGAGATTGTGAGCCACAGAGGCTCTCAGGCTACAACCCAGACCCACTGCATCAGAATCTGTCTTTTCTCAAGATTGCCAGGCAATTGCAAGGCACACTAAGGCCCAAGAAGCACTAGCCTAAAACTCTCAGCTCCAAAGTCTCACAGTTACTTCCCAAGTATTTTATTCAGCTTATCCAACATTGAATGTCAATTATAAACGCTTATGTACCACCCCCAATTCCACACAGTCTCTTTTTCTTCCCATAATCCCTCTACTGCTAAGGGCAGTAAGCATATCAACTTCCACCTGGCTACCTGTTATGATTAGGATATGAGGTGACCCCAAGTGCTGCAGTGGGAATGCAGAAATAGTTGGAGCTAAAATGATTGGTTTAAAAGAATTGTAACATAATCAGTTCATTCCAGTTTGAATGAACTAATTGGGTAACTCCTCTAAGTAGTTCTTTTTGGGTATTTTGGTCACAGCAACATGAAGCTAACACATCACCTAAGCAGAGACTCAGAAGCTGCCTTAGACTTTTTCTTTTGCTCTGAGGGCATGAATCATATATGTGTGGCCCTTCATTATACCCTAGCACCTCATAACTAGCTGGAAGTGACTGTATCCCTGCTGAATAAACACATGTAGTGACCCCATTTGGGCGTCCCTGAATACCTCCTCTGGGTCCACACTGCCAGTGCCCCTTAATCAGTCCTCCAGGCTCTGACTTCACCTCCTCTCAGTACATTCTTCAAAGCTACTAAACTGATATTCCTAGAACACAAATCAGGCTCTCCCCTCCCAGTCACACTTTCTAGCATTCTCTACAACAGTTTATGGCTGCCCTTAGCCTAAAAATAAAGTTCAGAGCCTTAAACTGACCAATGGCCAACTCTTCCTGCATTGTTCCTCACTGTCCCATCTTGAGTGAGGACGCACCACCCCTTGTTTCCATCTGAATCCTCAACTCTTCAACTTTAGTTGGTATAAATTAAACTCTTACTACATGTAAGTGAAAAGCAACACATGGAATTTCCACTTCTGAAGAGCCAAATAAGGCTTTAAAAATGTTAAAATTTATCATTAAAATTAAAAGCTACACAAAATATGTCCCAACAGTTATTACACGTGAAAACAGAACACTAATATGGCTAATGATGCATACAATATATGTTATAAATACAGTAAATATTTTTAAGACCTCTCAATTTTGTGTGGGTTTTGCTTCAACATGGACTAACTGGCTGAAAATGTTCATTATACCAATTCAAATCAGTGGGCTCTGAAAATATCTTCCTAGTTCCTGTTTCTAAACATGGACATTTTTCATTGCTCCAAATATCTTCCTAAGTCTTCAAAATATAGATGAGTCTCCAAAGTTTTAATTGCCCATTTGTTGTTCATGAATGTCTCTAGCATTTATTTCTAGGTAAATACTGCAGAGAGGTAGGTTCCATGCTGGTCCAGTTTATTCTTACAATTAAATACCACTTCGGGTTCTTGGTGCAGGAATCTAAAAGAGCATCACACAAGGAGCCACCACTCAAGCTATATAAACTGGGTGCCTGAACATGTAGCTCCAAAATCCAAATCTCCTAACATCTACACATTGCAGTGCCCTTTTCCTATGGGAACACCCACATCCTCCAACACTGAATCACCTTAACTCACTCAACTGTCACGCTTCAGTAAAGCTCTTCTTGACTTATCACCAAGGAAATGATTTGCTCCCTCTTTTATATCTTCACTGCACCTTATAAAGGCTACTATCATAGCTGCTATTAACAATTTATTCACATCTATCTCCTACCAAACTCTTAAATCCATGGGTACAGAGGCCATGTATTCTCCATCTTGTTTTCCCAAATGCTTAGCCTGGTGCTTGACACTGAGTAAGCGGTTGGTGAAATAGTACTGAAAAGAGCTATGAATGTACAGTCCTTTTGAGGAGGTGAGACTTTCTAATAAGCTCTATGTATTCTAAGTCCAAGTTATGAGCTGAATTCTCTAAGCACTGAGATGCATCCCACAGAGCCCTGAGCTGAACACAAAACGGGCCAGGACTTGGAGAACAGGTGGATTATTAGAGACTGAGGCACATTCATGACAACAGTAAAAAGGTTCACATGGATACAGGTGGGAGAGGGGTCGTCAGAGAAAAAAGGAAGATGGCAGCCAAGGTCCTTGGTAAGGCACATGTGCACATACACGCACCACATATTCTGTCTCTTATGTAATAAACTTGTCCACTTAAAATGTCCTCATTGACACACTCCATCACAGATCTCAAGTATTTAATGGCATCATAAGAAAAACATAAACAAGACACTGTTGATGGGTGGACTACTATGAAATTCATATTATATAATGAATGAGATGTATGTAATCTGACATACTGGTCACAAAATGATATAAAATATGATATTGATCATTTCTATTGCTGGATGAGTATTTACAATATATCCAACCCCGTTCAAGGAAAATGGAAAGCTCATCTATCTAATAGTGTAGGACACTCAAGCTGAACTGCTTTTTGTAGACCCTAAGGAGCTTAGTACAGATATTAAGAATCAAGTTTTGGAAATTTTTGTAGCAAGTTTACATTTTCATAGCTACTGAATCTAACATGGGAATTCATTTTTTTGTCTTTTTTTCAAGTTTGTGAATTTATTTTATTATGTTTTATTAAAAAGAAAAATTTTCAATGGATTGGAAAGAGGAGGCAGGAATTCTTCCTCCCTGTTATTCTCTACATCTTAGCAAAGATCTTTTCTGTGTTTTCAGGAAGAAGGAGAGGAGGAGCAGAGAGGAAAGAAGACTGGTCCTTCACCACAGTGTTTGAGAAACACTGTACGGTATACTAGATACAGCCTCAGCAGAAACCTCACCAGGTCATAGTGAATACTGGTCTCACCTGAGAAGTTAAAATGGGCTGAAAATTCCGGATAAATGATCAGAGACAACTTGTGTTTGGTTGTCTAGGCTGCTCAGAGGTACAGGACCTTGGGAGTAGTCACTAAGTGATACAGCTTCCTTTACTCATTAAATGAGTACATGTGGTACTATTTTCTATGGGAAAAGAAAAACAACCCCATTTTAAGACAAATATGTATTTGAATTTGATGGATTTAAAGAAAACACTTTCTAAGGTTCATTTCAACCCTAAAAGTTTCTGATTCTCTGAATTTACTATTGGCTTATTAAAACATATGCTAATTTGATTGAACTGCAATTTTTAAAATAGTTTATGGGACACTGGAATCAAGGAAGTGTTTTCAGTTAGACTTATAATCTGCACTAGATTCAGTAACAGTAGAGCCCTCTGATCCAAGAAACAACAAAGAAGAACATTATCAGGAAAATAATTTCTTTACATACAAATGTGGGACAATATTGAAAGGAAGGGAGGGAGGGAGGGAAGGAGGAAGGGAAAATTAAGCAATCTGAGAGGTGGGGTATACAATTAATAGAATGTAAACTGCTTGTGATAAATTAGTCAGTGGGAAGGTTAAAGTTTTATTTGAACAAAACACAGTTATTAAAGGTAGGAAATTAGCAAATACACGTTGTGATTCAGAGTGAGGCTGGGATGCAGTTCTTCAGCTACTTTAGACAGGTGACCTCATCATAGCTTTAAATAGACTGTCCATTATAAGCATAAATTATCACCCCATGAAACTTTCATAGAATAGATGCTGACGTGGAAATTAACAATCAAGCATATTGCAGGAAAAAAAAATTTTAAATGAACCTTTTCACTTATAGCCAGCATGGTGTTGATTAGAGAAAAAAGCAAAACCACTGTAATTTTTTAAATTGCTATTGTTAAAATAGAAATTAGCTGAACTCACAATGAGAAATACAATACTCCACCTGTCTGGAAAATCACTCTTTACCCTGCCATGTGGGTTTGTTGATGGATGAATAGGAAAGAAAGTTATGGAATTTGGTTTTTCAGTTCAATAAACTACTAATCAATGAACTGCTCTATCAAATAATTCTATGGCCACAGTTCCAAAGTTAATCCATAAATGTCATCAAAAAATATACCATTAGGTTTGCATATAGGTAGGTTCTTTACAGTAAAAAAAGTACTGCAAGGTAGTTATTACTATGTGTGAAAAATTATTATAATTTATACAATATTCGCTTAGTACATATACTTAATATCATTTAAAATTCTAAAATATGTATCACAACAAAATAATTTGTTTCCCCAAAACATCCTAATTGCAAGTTTATCTATACTATTTGTCTTTCTCTAATGGATTAAAGCACTTTTCTTGACCTCGAAAAGTGTTTTTTCTTTAATAGATAATTTTTTAAAATTAGTATATATAAGGGAATCACTTTAAAATGTAGTTCAAAGATCATATTTCATAGCATTATTCTAGCAAAGGAGCAACTAACTCTTAACAGCCAATTTTCTGGAACAAATATATCATTCCATTTTTATTTTTTTTTTTTTTAGGTATGGTGTAGTATTTGCATTACTATGAATCTGTTTTCTCCGATGAGGCAAATACTGCTGTGATATTTTCTTTCTTGTAAAACTTTATAGTTTCCTGGATTTAGTAGTTGCCTCTCATTTTCCCCTTTGCTTAGACTCTTCTCACATTCTCCTAAACAATCTTAGGTATAAGATTTTCATATGGCAACGATATCAGGTAATTCATAACCCTCAACTCTGCTGCTACAATTTGGAATGGTTGCTCACCACACCAGTCAAACACCCATTGTTCTATGATTTTCTTTCCCTTCTTCTAGTCTGCATGTTGCTGCAAGGATAACTGATGTCACTGGAATCAATCCTTTGTATACCACACACTTTTCCCACTAAATCTGGTCTTCAGGCCTAGTGTTATAAAATTTCATATTGACATTCTTGGTCCTTCACTACTTTGTCTATGCACATGGCATGTGCAATTTCCTGTTCTTCTGGAATTTTATTTTTCTAAATTACTTTATGAATATTTTTTTCTTTTTTTTTTATTCTGTTCTTTTATGAAAACACTATCAGTTGAATATTATGTGGTCTATTTGCATTTTCTAGGATAGTCCCTTAATATTCAAATCCGTATCTTGCTTTATTTATGTCTGTTTTCAATTTTTTTTTAATTCTTCGTGAGTTTTGTCTTGTTCTTCAATTGTTCTCATTGTAAAAACATGATATTCTTTTTTGTAGATGTAATTTCCTCTTTTCCTACTTCTCTAAGTTAATTTCCTTTCTTGTTGGGTCAAGTCGTTTCTTCTGTTCCCTATGAATCTAGTCTCTCCAAGTTACATTTTATAGTAGATTTTTATCCTCATTGTTGCCTATTTCTTTCTTGTCAGAACCTACTCCAAAGACTTGGTAATCTTTACATATATTTAAGAGTGAGAAAGTAAAACAAGTCTGGGAAGACTATGCACAGGGCTACAACTGTGTCAGATGATGGACTCACTGCAGAGTAAACAGGTCTTCAGAGGTGACCTGAGCCTTCAAATGTCACTACATGTAGATCTTTTTTCTGGAATCAGTTTCTCCAGAAAATTTGCTTATACTAATCTCCTGTTTGGAGATGGGTAGGGGGCATTACAGGCCTGTCTGCCAATGTTGTAGGAGATACTGGATGGCTGACCTCACTGTTCATTATGCAGATCCTGCCCTCGCTGTGCATGGTGTTTGTTTCCATGTCTGGAGTCTCTGCAGTTAAGTGTCTCCATAGAGCAAGCCTCCTCCTCTGAGTAGAACACAAACTCCAGTAGTCAGTCACATGTTCATGAAGGGAACAGGGCCTGCACAGCTACTGCACATCTATTTACATGTTTAACAGACTCCCCTGTTTTCACTCCCAGTGTCTACAGGACCTAATATTGCCAGTTCCCATCCACAAATCTGCTTCCTGCTCATTGACATCTTTGTTTGTAAGCATTAGATATTCATCTCTTTGTTTGTAAGCATTAGATATTCAACCCCTCCTTCCAATTTATATTAACCAGGAGTTCATAGCATTTGCAACCCATAGTTATCCTCAGTATAATCCTCTTAGTGAGTTTCCGTCCTTTATTATTTTTACTTTAGTTCAGTTTTAGTGAGATCTTCAGGAGAGTATAGAGACAAACATCTGCCATGGTGAACTGGAATACCAAGAGACAGACATTTAAATGTATATCAATCCTGATAAATATCTGAAACTATGCTACTCCCAATTGAATCGATGGATGTGAATTTTACTATAGAAAATAACCATATTAGTCATTATTCATAGAGCCTCTAAATTTAAAATAAGAATTTGTTCCTTTTGGTTTTGATTTTTGTCCGTCAGCATTGAATCGCAAAAACCAACCAACCAACAACAAAAATCTTGTCACATATTTATAAGCAACTGGGCTACCTAGAATGATTCCCATGATCTCAGTTATAAAGGGAGGAAGGGAAGTTTCAAATAAACTGCTCTGCTCTGTGTCCACTTTCTACAGTTCTAGAGTCTAAACCTATCAATCATCTACAAAATACAGAGTGCCACTCCATCTCTTTGGCATCCATGAGAAGTTTCCCAGCTAGTCTTCCCTTGTACAATGACAATGCCACATAATAACGGTTGAATTCATTGGAGGGAAAGTATGTATGGTAGAAAAAGAAGACATGACCATGACAAAAAGCAGTAAGAGTAAGTGGTTTTTCTTGCCATCTATCATTCTGCCTGCATCCTCCACACCTTCAAGGAATGAAAAAAAAATTCCTTACAGTGTGCTGAAATAGCAGATGAGCATATCACAGCACAGTAACGGCCAAGAGAGAGTCCAAAATGAGAAAAAGAGGCAGACTTTACAACAAGAAGAAATATTTAACATTGGATTTCAATCAAGGTTTGAGCTAACTCCATGAATTTCTGTCTATTGACAATCTTAATAAAACCAACTGAGAATCTACCCTGATCCAGTCTGTATTCTGTTGGAAGTCAATAAAAAAGTAAATGTAGGGGCCATGAAGGGTCAGCATTGATTCTACAGGAATTTCCCTTCCTTCAGATTAAAAGCTTTCAGAAACCCAACTCAAAAAAAAAAAAAGAAAGAAAGAAAGAAAAGAAAACAAACAACAGAAAACAAAATGAAATTGAAAATCATATCTCCTTCAAAAATTTTGAGTTTGGAATAATGAAATAAGTTTTATGAGATATACTTTGGCCACAAGCATACTGTGAGTTTAAGGTGTGGCCTGATTATTTAAAACACACACACAGAAGTGTAGAAGGTTCTCATGATGAAAACATAGTTTTCCTAAATCTCCTGTTTATAAAAAAAAAAAAAAAAAAAAAAGTAAGCCACTTTTTCTGTTCAGAAAAACCTTGAGATACCCAATGAGTTTATCAAATAGTTTTAATTATAATGGATGTTTAAGCAGGGTTAAATGACTTGGTACATGCACATTCAAATTCTTAATGGGAAAATGTTAATAAAAAGATTGTTAAAATCTAAATTTGATCTATAAATGCAGGACAACATATATAACATCCTGTGAATGTGTTGAAAATCAGCCAGTTTTTATTAATACAAAGACTAAGAACAGGGACTAACTCACCCATCACATTTCTAAACCTCCCCTAACACTAGGAATACAGGTCTGCGTTCTTGGGAGCCTGTCAAAATTATTGACTTGCTAATGAGAATGGCTCAAAGTATTAACAGAGCTTGCCCCTCACACATAGATCAGATAATGACAGCTTAAGGACTAAGTGTATATGATGTAGAAATTAAATAAAAACAAGCTGTGATGCTTTCTCAGAAAAGCAAAAAACATTAAAAGCATACACTGCACAATGAAATGGACATTTTAAGGCATGAGTTCCCAGTATTATTCTAAGATTCTGATTTATTGATTTAGGGGGAAAAAGTTCATGAACTCTGATTTATCAAAGTAAAATACTTTAACATAAAGCTAAGTTTAAAGGAATATTTTTTCCTGAAAAAGTATTGTTTTTAATATTATACAACAAAACAAAGTATAATTCTTACAATATTTGTAGATGCTTAGCAGACAACAGGCACTGAGGACATGGGTTCCTTTATTTTGATTATTACTTAGCAACTGCAAAAGAAATCATTAGGTTTAAAAGTTGCTTTCCACTGAAGATAGTGGTTTGAAGAACTGATGCTACAATACTCCAGCGATTCTTGTTTAGCAGCACCTTGTTTATGCAGATATTTCTCCACGTGTCCTCCTGAAACACTTGTTGACCATGGGCTTTCCTAAAGCTCCTAGGTGTCTCTGTGTCTCAAACATCTCGCTTGGTTGGGAGAGATACGCATGAATGGTAATGACACGTGCCCGTGCATCAGGAAACCCGTATGGAGATGATGAACTACCTGAAACCCTTCACTTCATAATGGCTGAGGACATGAATAAAAGCATTTTTCACACTAAGACCATGTTTCATCAACTGGAGGATGCAGCCTGGAGCACTTTGTGTAAAAGCATTCAGACACGGTAATGACTTTAGGTGCAATTTACATTACAACACGCTGTGGATGCAGAAAGTAGGTAAACCACACGTAATCACCAACTCAAGCCTGGCATTAAAAATCCAAAAACCTCAAGTATGGTCCTGAAGGAGGACACCCTATGGGAACATCACCAGAACTGCTTTCCCTGTGAATAAAAAGCAGCACACAGTCATGCTATTCATTTAATTCTTTGATCTTTTCATGTGTGAATATATTAGCTAGAGGACCATGAAAAAACCATTTGATCAAATATCTCCTTCATATAGATATCAACAAAGTACCATCAAAAATAATGATAAGCACAGGGAACAAGATGGACAACCACAATTCACTCAGACTGCATTTAGTAATAATAAATGAAAAGCACAGTAAAAATAAATATTGGAAACATTTTCAAATACTAATCTAATAATATACATACTTCAAAATAAAATGATTTCTAAAATTTCCTAAAAGCAAATCTTAAGTACACATTTGGTCTTAAAGAAATCACGTAAAATTCTATAAAGAATATTAATATTTAGTGGTTGACCTCAATCTCTAAAATGAATAACTTGTCAAATTTTTAGAAAAAATATATAGCTAGTCATTAATTAAATGATTGACTATGTAGAACCTTGCATATTAACTGAGGGTTTAATTATAATTTGCAATAGCTAATAATTTAGTAATTTTAAAAGCAAAATAAATAATGAATATAATTACATTTATTTGCTAGGGGGAAATTACAGAGTATCTTCTACACTTACTCTTTTCCAAGAATAAACTATATTGTTTCCCTAGAAAATGGAACTATAATTAAGGTTAACACAACTCTCTGCACTCTGACCATAGATTTTTTTTTAGGGCAAGGAAAAAATTTACAGTTTTCAGAAAATTCCAAAGTAGAATCATGCTCATAACAAACAACATATTTCCTTAAATAAAAGTTATTGCTTTAAATGGGCATAATGTTTTAACATTTGTATCTTAAGTTATCAGAACTTGTTTTAGAGAAGGAAATTGGAGACTTAGGTCAAAGGATACAAAGCAGCCAATATGTAGGATGAACAAGTAGAAAAAATGAATGTACAAAATGAGGGCTATGGTTAATAATAGTGTATCACATTCAGAATGTTTGCTAAGTTCATTATAGCTGCTCTTCTCGCACGAGGAAAACTACAGGAAATTTTTTTGTTCCACTAAAGTAATGGTTATAAATACACATATACATAAATATTCTGTGTTCTATGTAATGAAGTTAAGACTTGAGTGTTATTTTGTCAGCACATGCTGCAGACCTTAAATATACACAACAAATTTAGTTTTAAAAACCTATGCTAAGAAGATAAACCCAAAGATGGACAAATGTCACAAACAAGATAAATGCTGTTGAATAAGTATGAAAAGATCCTAAACATCTAGTCATTAGGAAAAATGGAAATTAAAACTCTAAGGTGATACTATATACCAATTAGTGTCCAAAATTAAATAAACTGATCATGCCAAGTGTTGGTAAGAATATGGAGGAAATGAAACATTCATGTATTGCTGGCATTTGTGAAAATGGTAGATCACTTTTTTGAAGTTTGCCAGTTTGTTAAAAAAGTTAAATGCCATCTACCATATGATCATAGTTCTTCCACTCCTAGTGATTTCACTAAGATAAAACAAAGTAGATGTCTATATAAAGACTTTTACATAAATGTTCACATCAACTTTATTCATAGTAGCCTCAAATTGGAAACAATCCAATGTTCAAACAGGCGAATCTCCACAAACTGCACGTATAGCCACATGATGGGATACTAGGGAAATAAAAAGAAAAGGGCTACCAATACAGGTAGCACGAATGGGTCTCAAAATTATTACACCGAGTGAAAGAAGCCGGACAAAGTCACATACGAATTACATGACTCTAAAAAATGCAAACTATTCCACAGGAGAAAGAGCAAATCAGTGGTGGTCTAGGGTGAAGAGGGGCAGGAGAGAGGGTCACCAAGGGGCATAAAAAAAGTCCTGGGGTGATGGATACATTCATCCTGTCATTTGTAGTCATGGGTTCAAAGGTGTGTGTATGTCAACCCTTACCAAAGTGTATACTTTAAAGATATCTGGTTTATTGCCCCTCAGTTTTATCTCATAAAGCTCTTAAAAACAGGCCCCTCAAAAAGTACAGCACTATTTAATAAAGAAGTCCTTTTTCTTTCACTCACCTCCCCCAAATAATCAGGACATAAAAACACCTTAAGTATCTCCCAAACTGACAGTGAGCTGCTTCCAGCTGTCAGGATTAGTCCTCTCAGACTCTTCCTTCTCTATTTCTACACCTATTCACTCACATCTAGGTTCTCATCAGCCTCAGACTCGAGCTACCAAAAAACCAATTTGCCACTTAATCCTTTGGCTTTGTGATCTACTCCCACGTTAGTCTCCTTATATGACATGATTTACTATATAGCTTCATAACCAGCTTCTTCATTACTCAGTACACACATACACACACACACACACACACACACACACACACATACACACACACACACTCACTCTCTCATTCTCACACACTCACACCTCTTTGTTTCTATCTAGCCAGGGACACATTTCCTGAATTCCAATGTCCTGATGCACCTGGGGCACTACTGGTGCTATCATGGCCATCCAGCCGCCTTGCCTTTACTAAAAGCTAAAGGTATAAGATAACCTGGGTCTCAGGAATCCCAATCTAATCTTCATACCAAAGATAAGACCAATGGCCTAGATTCCAACCTGCCATTCCATAGGAGGTAGGGGATGAAGAACACAAGAATGTGGTGTAGGGATTGTCAGAAATTAAGCTGTTCTCCCCAGCCTAGCCATCTATTCCTAGTCCATAACTCATTCATATTTTGTCCCTCATACTAATGAACTGACCCAAACTATGTCACTCTACGAGGCCATACTGTGCCTGTGAGTAGTTGATATGATCACTTTGATTTTGGATTTGTTTCACAGACCAGCATCACCTGCAACAGCTTGTGTCAACTATATTTTTGAATCATTGCACTCTTTATTTCTAGGGGTAAAGTAAATCATTAAGCATAAAAAGAAAACTAAACCAAAAAAGAAAGAGAATATCCTTTTAAGCAGTTCTGCTTGCCTACAAATGTCTTCATCTCTGAAGACATCAGAAATAATGACAAAAGGCATTCTAGAGAAAGGAAAACCAAAACAGCATCCACTTGGTTCCTGTAAGTTCGTCAAATTTACAAATGAAAAACATCCAAGGCCAACCTAAAGACAATCATGAAGTTCATATGTACCATGTGATGCTAGATATTCATTAGAAAAAATGAAGCATGAGCCTGATACAGAAATGTTCCCACTGCATATCGTTGTTGAGAAAGCCAGTTAGAAAACAAAATAGGCAGTATAATTGCCTCATTTATATAATTCTTGGAGTAAAAAAATCTTATTACATGTATATAAATAGGAAATACATAGAGTGTGTACCCAAGAAAATATTTACATTGATTACACTGGAGTGGATGATAAAAGAAGCCTAATTTCCACATTGAATTGCCTGAACACATATTAATTACCTAATAAAAGCATTTTCTAAAGATTACAGACATGCCAAAGGGCATGCTCCTGGGCATCTCGAGTGCTTGATGTTACTGTCACACTCTCAAGTGATCTCAAACATTCCAATGAAAAGTTGACAAATTGATGAAAAACCTCCCCACCTTATTGCAAAAGAAAATGTACAGATGCCGCCAGCAGTGCACCTTTCAAATAATAGAATTATTACTTCATTGCTGCAGCTTCAAGCCTTAAAGAGTTTATTGGTTCTTCGTTTTTTGTTTGTTTGGTTGGTTTTGGCTCTGCCAAATGCATGATCCTAGAAGATATGGTATCAAAATCATAACAGCAAGGCATCTAACAGATAAAGAAAAACAGGAACAAGGCGAATCGTATTTACTTAAATCTAAGAAGGTCTTCCAGAGCACAGTTATCATGTGCTGACAAAGTCACGTTCAGGTCTTAACTTCATTACTTAGAACACATTGCTTCTCTATTAAATATGAAAATGGTTATGTGTCTAATATCTGCTTTCATTACCACCTAATACTATTAGAGAGTAGATTACATTATTAAGTGCATGGCAAAGATGGCTTCAGTAGGCTTTTTTAGAGCCAAATAAGAGCTCATTAAAATCAAATTAAAACATCTACCAGCAGGGTAATCTACTTGGACATGTCAAGTTTTAGACAAGGCAAAGTCACACAGCTGCCTGAGAAGGAACAGTGGGGCTTCTGTAATATTCTAACTAAGTAAGGGTTTCCAGGAGCTCAACTACACCAATTATTCTCCATTTAATTGGTGGTGATGCTCTCTCATCCAATACATGGCTCACTACTGAGTTGTTGAGTTGAGGACTTAACACAGAGTATTGAATTGGAAAGGCAGTATTGCCTGGTATAGGCAGAGCACTATTGCTTTGTCAAAGTGGTCACAGGGGTATGAAAAATTATGTCAAGTCTTTGTAGAAGGAAATAGAAAGATACTGAATAAGCTGTAAGATTATAAAATAATAATAGAATATAACTAAATAGACTACTGATATCTAATCACCTTCAGCCATTTTTGCCTAAGCAGTCAAAAAAAAAAAAAAAAAAACAAAACACAATCCCAAAACAGGATGTGCTGGGGATATAAGTCAAACTCACAATGCACACGGGAGCAGCTATCCGACTGCAGCTTTTTGGCTGCATGGCAACTATGCAGGAATGTAAGCATACCCTGTTCTCAGGATCTATTGACACTTTGATAGAAACAAATAATGAGGAAATCTGTTGAAAAATGAAAAGCACTAAAAAAAATCAATTTCAACAAAAGAAAATAATTCAAATCTACAGAGAGAAAAATGACTATTTTCAAAAGACTCTGAAACTCTGGTTTGGTAATGCTTTCTGAGGCTCTGCCAATTTCACCTAAGACAGATGTGAAGTGACTATACAGTTAGGCTGCTTAGGTACTTTTTACAAAGGAACTTTCCAAATGGTTTTCTTTATTATTAATCACACACTACTAACAAATAAACCATGTAACTGTGAGTACTGTATTCTTTTTCCTATTGAGCTAATTTTTCTTTTTTTACCCTAAATCAAGAGCCTAAATGGCTTCTACCAAACTACCCCCAAAGACCCTTCTTGTCCATGAAGCCTCAACAGGTGATTGACACCGAGGTGAGAATCGAGGAAAGGTATATTCTTTGAGTGTTTTTGAGCCATGAGCTGGTACCACATTTGGATTCTGTCTCTACATCCACCAGGCCTCATCCGCAACCCAGGTTCCAAGATGAGTGAGATAGCTGGTGGTGTCTATGGGCCAGGCACAGCATTCTTCTGTTTTATTATTTGTTCATAAAAGGATTATGTCTCTAGATTTATATGAAGTTCCAATGATCAAAAAAAAATTAACCTCACAACCTTTGAAGAAAATATAATTTCAATACAGTAGTTATGATAGACTTTGTAGGGCCTGATTGATTTCAAAAGCAGTACAAGTCAACAAATTCCAGAAACAAATAAGTGGCAGTGTCTTTGCTTTCAGTAATAGATAATGCCCTTTGCCTGAAAGGGAAAGGTCTCCCTCCAAGACTGAAGATGAGCTGGGGCCTTGAAAACACAAGAGAATTTGGGAGAAGAAACTGGAATGCTAGCTGTATTCAAATAGCTAGAACCACATGAAGGAAATGATTTGTGAAACACATAAACTGAATGGGTACCAGAGGCAGGTCGTAACCATATTTTATTCCTTGCCATAAGAATTATCTGAAAATCAATGATAGTAGAATGTGATGGACATTATTATTCAAAGTATATGTAGGAAGACATAAATTGGTGTGAATATACTTTGTATACAATCAGAAATATGAAAAATTGTGCTCTATATGTGTAATGTGAACTGTAATACGTTCTGCTGTCATATATAAATAAAAAATAATTTTAAAAAAAGAATTATCTGAAAATCAGAGCTATCTAGAAATTAAAAGTTGCCAAAATGTAATAGTTGGACACAGTGAGGGCTGTGGGCACTGTCCTTTTCTGTGGGATCATGGAAGTCCAGACTTTGGGGCAATGGGGAAGCTACTGTGGGGTTTGTTTCTTGGGTAATGACATAGTTGCACCCAACACATGCTTTTCATATCAGAAATGAATTATCAGATAATAGAACCCACCCATTCACTCATTCTTTATTAGTACAGAGTTCTAACTATGACATGTAAAAGCATTTTACAGTTTGTAAAAATTATTTGTAATAAAATAATAGCAGTTCAATATGTAAACACTTAGATTTAGAAGATAATGAGAAGACAGCTACAGTTGCCAACTGATGAGTCCAATTTTGGTATCTAATACCAAAAGCAGTATAGCCATCAGACTCACAATTTCTTACAGTAGTAAACAACATCTGCTCAAATATAACAAAGTAGTATCTTCCTTAATATGGGTAAGCAGTTGCACTTCTGAAAAAAAAAATAGGATATAATAAAACTATGGGAAGGAGTTGTTTGTTTGTTTGTTTAAATATAGTAATGTTAGTTTCCGAACTCTGAAAATCAAGTACAAGATTTTCAATTTCAGAAATGGCTTGAAGGACATCTGAAAGCCTTGAAGGATGATAGACATCTCTGCATTGCAGAAAGTCTAGTAGCTCTAATATGCAACCACTGCAAGTTTGCAGGATCCACCCAATGACAATGTCACAGAAATGTCACCATCATGCCCCTACAGGGTGAGCTGGGTTTTTACTCAACCCACTGAGAAGGATCTGGCAAATTCTTCAATCACAAAATGAAAAACCAACCACATAAAAAAATGACAAAATCATGGCATTTGCAGGGAAATGGATGGCACTAGAGCAGATTATGCTAAGTGAAGCTAGCCAATCCCTAACAAACAAATGCCAAATGTCATCTTTGATATAGGAGAGCAACTAAGAACAGAGCAGGGAGGAAGAGCATGAGAAGAAGATTAACATTAAACAAGGACAAGAGGTGGGAGGGAAAGGGAGAGAGAAGGGAAATTGCATGGAAATGGAAGGAGACCCTCATCGTTATACAAAATTACATATAAGAGGAGGTGAAGGGAAAGGGGGAAAAAAACAAGGGAGAGAAATGAAGTACAGTAGATGGGGTAGAGAGAGAAGATGGGAGGGGAGGGGAGGGGAGGGGGGATAGTAGAGGATAGGAAAGACAGCAGAATACAACAGACACTAGTATGTAAAAACGTGGATGTGTAACCGATATGATTCTGCAATCTGTATACCGGGGAAAAATGGGAGTTCATAACCCACTTGAATCAAATGTATGGAATATGATATGTCAAGAGCTTTGTAATGTTTTGAACAACTAATAAAAAATTTTAAAAAAACCAACCACAAAGCTGATGGTTACTGCTGTAGAAGGAGGTAGGAAGGAAGATGAGGCCCACAGGAGTTTCTTGACTGGATTAACTGCAGTGTTTTCTATATGGTGTCTGCAGCTGCGTCTCTTTCCTGGGCATTTAAAGGACACAGTTCAACAGCAAAGGGAGGCTGTAGCCTTTGGTTGGTCACAGGTTGTATCCAAGCCAAGCTGGATAACCATTCACAAGGAAGGACCATTCCGCATGAGGACTTGAACAGCTATGATTCTATGGTCCTGTGTAACCCTAAGATGTTTCTTCACCATGGTAACTGGTCAAGTCAGGCTCCCTAGGAACTGAGGATACCATTATAAGAATGAGTCCACCACAATGGACCTCCTCACAATGTGCTCTAAGACAGCAGAGACCATATATTTCATCATCCAAACCATGTCACATTCTGCAGTGCAGGTAGATGGTCTTCCCAAATGACATGGCACAACAAGCATAAACCAGAAGCAACTGTCCCGGCAGAGCTGTACCTACTGAGGCTGGAACTTCCTGGATGAGCAGAGCCATCAAAGAAGAGGGGAGACTGAACCTTATAATATTAATAAATACATACTGTCCCCATAAGACTGCCTAGCCATGAAGGCTTTTATTTCTCCTCTCCTTCTATAAAATTATGTCATCGTAAAAATAATTATAGCTTGCTGTGTTTCTGTATATTTTTCCAAAGTAATATATTTGCTGTATGACGATGTTTATGCTACAACATATATACTTTAAATTGCCTATGCCAATTATAGTTTAAAATACAAGTTCATGCTATTAAATTCAACCATCATTAAGTTATAAATATATATCATATTTCAAATTTTCATATATTATGTTAACAGCGTGTTTTCATAGTGATTTGATATATAATCCTATTACACTCAGTCATCCAAAATGAGAACAAGCATGAATGGGTATATTCATACTAAACAAAAAATTCCAATAACATGAACTATCCTTATGTTGACATTTCAAATCTAATAGTGAAATATTGTTTAAAAGTCCTCTTTATCATACAAAGACATTTACATATTAAAATATTAGCTTCTTCATTTCATACTTTATAATATCTAGAGTTTTTCAATTCTTTTAAAAAGAGTATCATTTATCTTACAGATAAGAATTACTCATGCATAATCTGCCTATAGGCTACATAGTGTTCAGAAAAGAAACAAAAGCCCTTTGGAAAGGAAAAAATACCAGTATCCATGGTATTTTCCAGTTCATTGTTCCAGTTTAGAATTTGTTCACAATAGTACCTACTCAATAAATCCTCATTGAATCAAGCACTGAATGAGTGAGCAACAATTTCTTGTGAGGGTGTTTACAAAGGTAAAGCCAGGACTGAGAACTAGCTCAGTGGGAGAGCTAGTAGTGCCTAGCATGTGTGAGGCCCTGGGTTCATTCCCTGGCACTGGGGTGGGGGGAACTATTCAGTTAAAAACCTGCAGGGGGATTATCAGTATTTCCAGTGGAAATAAACGTAATGCATGTAAAAACATAGTATTGCAATTGCCCTGATACTTCTTTTTCCAAAAGCCATAAAAAATAAAGATTGTAAATGGAGTCTTATATTTTATTTACATGTGCCAAAGCTATAGAAATTAAATAACACAAGAATATAAATCCAATTATTTAAATTTGGTTCAACAATTTCAATCAACATCAGTGAACTCACTATGAACCAAATACTTCTCCATCACCATGATACACAATTGTAAGTTAGGCCTTCAAAAAGTTTTCTTTTCTCTGCTAATAATCATTTCTCATTTGATCATTTTTCTTGTTTTAAATTAGCAGATAAAATTGGATGTATTTACATTCACAACATGAGGTTCTGAGATGTATGTATGTAAGCGTGCGCGCACACACAAACATACACACACACACACACACACACTGTGAAATGACTAAATCTTGCTAAGGAACATATGCTTTACCTCACATAGGTTTCCTTTTAATAGTGAGAACACTTTATATCCACACTCACAGCATTTTTCAAGAATACATTATTAACTATAGTCACCATGTGGCATAATAGATATCAACTGATCTTTTATTATTTAAATAAGCATTATCATAAAATTTTCTTATATCCATCCCTCATGACCCTTCATAATTGATTAGGAGATAAATTCTTACTTTTATATTGTGATTTATAAACCATCCTTAATCATATCACAGGAACTCACACTAAGATGATATGATCGGAGTTATAGAAAGAGCACATAAAATTTCATCCATGTTTTTTTCATGCAGTTATTATAATAAATATACAGAGTATAAATCATTTATAACTATTTTTAAATTATTTCACATATTTTAAACTTTTCCCTTTGCATATCAAATAACCATTGATTGAACTTCCTATGTAGTTAAGGTTAAAAAGCAAGAATAATTCCTTATAAAATATGAAATAGTGAAAAAGCCAAATAATAGAATATGAACACATAATAAGAGTATACAATTCACTTTGGGCAAAAAGGATTTATGTTGTTAGGCAGAGATGTGACTATAATTCTATCCATACCATGAATTACATTTCTAACACAGCCACAGACACAATATTTTGTGAAAAATATTTATATGTAAAATCTCTATTTTTGTCCAGTTCAAAATCATTGCGTAAAAGCAAAATTCTATAACTGGTCAACAGATAAGCTGGGATACCTCTTTAGCTGGCAGAATTTTAAGACAGAAAATATAGAAAGCAAAATTTTGAAAATCATTTATGAAACAGATTCTAGCTCTACTGATGTTTTAAGCTTCATTTATTGTTCTTCTAAGAACTGTTATAAGCACAAGAGATATAAAAATAGGTCATGCCTCCTACCCTATTAAAACTGAAAGTTGGATAAGAGACATACACACTTTAAAGAAAACAAGATTGTGAAAAATCATAATATGAGTATATGTTATAAGAGGAAAAAGAATAGCTTCTAAAACATATGATTTTTTTTTAATGTATAACTTCAAAGACATAGGTAGCCAAAATGTCTGGATGATTCTTAACCTCATGATACAATTAATATAGTTTCTCTTGAACCCTAAATAAATGGAACTATTTTATAATATCAGATAATTTTGTATAACCACCTAAAAATAGGACTCTTTTCTACTTTAGATCAATCATTTTATGGAATATTTAACAATTGTGTTTTTTTATTTTTGTTTGTTTTGATATGGTAACGTATCAACTCTGTTTACCTTTGCTCTAAAAATGTAGTCATCACAAACAACAATAAGTGTTGACGAGGATGTAGGGGGGAAAAGGCACACTCATACATTGCTGGTGGGACTGCAAATTGGTGCAGCCAATATGAAAAGCAGTTTTGAGAATCCTTGGAAAACTGGGAATGGAACCACCATTTGACCCAGCTATCCCTCTCTTAGTTCTATACCCAAAGGACTTAAAAACAGCATACTACAGGGACACAGCCACATCAATGTTTATAGCAGCACAACACAATAGCTAAACTGTGGAACCAACCTAGATGCCCTTCAGTAGAAGAATGGATTTTTAAAAATGTGGCATATATACATAATGGAATATTACTCAGGTATAAAAGAGAATAAAATCATTGCATTTGCAGGTAAATGGATGGTGTTGGAGAAGATTATGCTAATTGAAGTTAGCCAATCCCAAAAAAACAAAGGTGGAATGTTTTCTCTGATATAAGGAGACTGACTCATAGTGGGGTAGGGAGCATGGGAGGAATAGACGAACTTTAGATAGGACAGAGGGTTCGGAGATGAAAGGAGGGAGCAGGGGTTTAGCAAGGATGGTGGAATGTGATGGACATCGTTATCCAAAGTACATATGTGAAGACATGAATTGGTGTCAACATACTTTATATACAACCAGAGATATAAAAAAAATGTGCTCTACATGTGGAATAAGAAATGTAATACATTCTGTTGTCGTTCATTTAAAAGAAAAATCAATCAAAAAAAAGGTTTTTAAAAATGTGGTCATATTTTGTTGTCGTTTCTGAAATCGTTTTTAGGAAAACAGCTCATCGTATATATCAAAGCAGGCAAATAAATATTCCTTTTTTAAAATTTTTTTAGTTGTAGATAGACACAATATCTTTATTTATTTTTATGTGGTGCTGAGGATCAAACCCAGTGTCTCACACATGCTAGGCAGTGCTCTACCATTGAGCCAGCCCTAAATGTTCTTTTTGAATGTACTCAAGATCCAACTACACAATGAGTAAAAACAGCTGGCTCAATTTTAATCATATATTAGCTAAATAAACATAATTTTCTCACTGATAATCATCAGAGATCATTAAGAAGATATCTAGTTCACCAAAAGGGCAAAACCTTTGTATCCAGCATTTACTTTTAGCATCTGCTTTCCTCTTAGGAACTCATGATGGTTTCAATCCTTTACCATCCAATCATAACTCCTTTGTTTGATATTCTGCCTCCAGTTTGCACCCATTAACAAAAACATCTTTCAATAACATTTATTGGAATGTGACAGCTCAGGACCACGGCACGATTACCATACACAGCCTGTCATGAACCCCGTGCATTTATATTATTTATCATAGTGAGTGCTGAATCTATGAACCCTCCATTCATTTACATAGGAAAAAAAGCACATTTTTATGACTACCTTAATCTTTTGGTAATCTGTACTTTCTGCTCTTCTGTTTTAATATTTTATTTTCTAATATAGCTCAGTGCATATGGGATGTGGAAAGCTGATTGCTTGATAAGCGCATTTAGAAAAAAATGAGGAAAATAAAAACAAATCTGGAAAGTAGATTGCTTGATAAAGTCATTTAGGAAATATGAGAAAACTGAAATCAAATCTGGAGTGCTTTTCTATATGAAATGCAATCTGAAAGGTTTGGGAGAATAAAGTTGTTGAGTCATTCATAAAACATCTGCAAAGCCCTAACACAAGACAGTGTATCTAGAAGAATAGAAAACAAATAGGCAAAGGGGAAAAAAAAACACTTAGGATGAAATAATCTTCAAGAAATATGATTATTTCATCCCCTCCTTCAGTAGGAGCTCTGTGGCTCTTGGAGGTACAGGCTTGGTATGGGTATGGATATCAGAAAGATTGGGCTCTTAGCTCCCTAATTCTGTCACCTTCTCAATAACTTCATCCATCCGGGGAAAACAGTACCTACCTGACAAGAATCATGAGCCCTTTCTCCTGCTTCTTCACTCTGTCATCACAGAGAGACAGCAAACTGATACCCATCAGGTGCTAACCAGGTACCTTGTGTATCTTGGTCCTCAAGCCAGGCTGCTCATTAGAATCACTAGAGAATTTGCACACAAAAAGTGCTAACACCTGGGTCTACCCAGCAAGGCTCCCAGATTCACACATGCTAGGGAAGTCATTTTTGTTATTACTATTCCTTCCACATTTCCATGTTTTCAGACTCTGTTTGTATTAGCTCCCTCACTAAGTACTAAGCTTCCACAAGGGCTGAATCTTATCTTACACTGTCCAGCACAGTTCAGAAGCACACAAAACAATCGTTTATACTGAGACCTATTTTACTGATTTAATTTTTATGGTTAAAATATTTTCCAGCAGTTTGCTTGGGGTGAGGTCAGATGGAGGATTTTTGTTTTGTATTTATTAACTGCTTGTTTAAAACCATTAAGAAATCCTGCTGTAACTCAAATATGCCATACTGAATCCGGGTCCCAATCCCTTTCTCCAATCCCATGACTCCAAACAAAAAGTAAGGAACGATCCTGATGCAAGTTTCAAGAATGAATTCAGCAATGGAGGATGAGATGAAGAAGTGGGACGGGAAGTTCTCAGGCAAAACTAAGGTTAGACCAGATCAGGACCAAGACTGGCTCCTTGACTCAACTGCAGTCAGTCCTTTAAGTCCCCTTCTCTACTACCCTTGTCTGTGACCTGCTGGCCCCAGTTTACCAAGAATGCCCTACCCACCCCCAACACCTAATCCATTCTTACTTTGCTATATGATTTCCTTTGACAGAGTGCTAGTAGAGAACATTCCATGTTAAGAATGAATTCTAATACTAATGAAAGTTCATTGGAAAAGGAAAGTAGGGCCAAAGGGCAATCAGACCACTAGAATGGTGTTTCAAAAATAAAAGTGTCATCTGCTATTTCATAATTCATCAGTACAAATTAAAGAGTTTCAGGGGGGGTGGGGGGTTGGGGTTGTGGCTCAGCGGTAGAGCACTCACCTAGCATGTGCGAGGCACTGGGTTCGATCCTCAGCACCACATAAAAAATAAAATAAAATAAAGGTACTGGGTCCAACTACAGCTAAAAAAAAAAAAAAAAATTTAAGAGTTTCAGCATCAAAAAGACTGAGGAAAATGAATAAGCATTATCTCGGAAAGGAAAGATATCAGATTCCACACATTTTAAGGTTAATGCTTAAAATAGTATATCAGACTAGCCAGAAACGAAAGCATTCCTGCAACTTCTCCACATCCCAATCCTGATTATAAACTGGAACCTTTATAACACTTTGATGAACAGGTTTTCACAGACAGGAAAATACACAGTGACCCAATTTTTATTTTTTCAGAAGTTTGAATAAATTATGTTTTATTTTTATAAAACTAAACCAAGTTTATAAGAAGAAGCTTTTGGAGAGTGTTAAAATTGTTAATATGATCTTGTTCCTTCCACTAAAAAAAAGTTCTATTTGTTTGATCAAGTGAACAATCTATCAAGGCTATTAATGTGATATTCCAAGACAGACCACCATATATAGACATTAAGAAAAGCCCAGATGGATTTGGATCTGGCTAAAAGAACCATCCCTACTGGCCACAGCATGTCTCAGGATGCTTCTGTCCGGAAGATCCCAAGTGTGGTGAAGAAGTAGGAACTGTCCTCATGACATTCTCCCAGTTATCCACAAGCTAGAAATAAGCACAGATCCTGGAACTGATTGGAGCAGAGTATCTAAGACAATGTTCAAACATCTGCCAGTGTGAAGTCCCACTAAATATTCAGAGCTATACAAGAGGCAATTTTCTTTCTATATATCCCTGTGCCCTTCCTCACCCCTCACAATCAGGAAAGGCAAGCCTGGTGCTGTTAAGGTTAAAGCCAAGCCTTAACCTGTTAAGGTTAAAATATAAATACTTGTAGAGTCATTCAGGCTGCACATGTGAAGTAATACCAACAACTCTACCAAGCTCAGCCTGGCAAAGGTATAGAGAAAGTATCTCTAATTACCATGTAGCGTAAATAGCATGGTTTTCCCACTCTAGAAAATATTCTTTCTTCTCACCTCTCCTATTTAAGCACATTTATCACTCATTGCGAATTCTGCTTTGTCTCTGAAAACTTCTCAAGTTCTCATCAGAAGGAACTAGGAGGACATTTCCAAGTGTCACCTTTTCAGGACAGAAATTGTGAGTATGTGACTCTTTGCATGAAAGCAACAGATTTCATCCCCTGGGCACTCTGAAATTGGGGAACCTGAGTTCTGCACTCTTCACTGCCAAGAAAAGTAGCATCTGGTTAGGTTCTCAGTCACATTTATTGGGTAAATGAATGAATGAGTAATAGCAAAGCTGCCATGAAAGTAAGGTCTGCCAATTGAATAAGGTAGGTTTTCACAAGAAACAATCATTTGAACAAGCATACATACATTTAGAGATAAGAATATGTTCTCTCCACTACTGCTCACACTCCTCTTCTTAAATCTCTATTCACAAAAAGAACATGTTGAATTTACAAATGATGAAAGAGAACCAAATAAATATTAATACTTATTTTTGGTCATGCAGCACTAAGACACAGAATCTAAATGTTAAGGTAAAATATAAATACCTGTAGAGGCATTAAAGCTATCATGCAACTGGCTTTGCTTTCCTTCTATTTTCCTGGATGTGCTCCTCCTATAGAGCCATGCATTAGTGATTTTGCTCTGCGCTGTCACTTGTGTTATGTAAATGGTGACCTTGGTGTGCATTTGGAGATAAGAATCCCTCTCTGCCCTGCAGGCTCACTATCTTATTTCACTGGGATGGAAAGTTTTCCCAGGTGCTGCTCTGCTGCAGCTTGTTGAGGATGTTGATGTTAATTAATTTATGCAAATCAGCTAGATACCATCCTTGATTAATGTCTTCACTGCTTTATTAATTTTGAATACTTTAAGAGGCTGTTGGACATGTATGATGCAATATCTGCTTAGAGAATAACTACTCATATGATTAATTTGGACCCTGAAGAACAGTACTTGATCTCTTCTAGTTGATACTACTAATTACATATAATTTATAACTTTAAAAAAAGTAATTGCGCCAGAAATAAAACTAAGTTTTGCAAATTTTCTACATGTTACAGTGGCATAGAGCACTCTTAAAATAGCTATGTGCATTTGCAAGCTAAAAGTAATGGCAGAGAAAATGTAATGAGTGCCTATTCTGTGCCAGTCTCTGTGCTAAGGGCTTCTCAAATTTTAACTCTCTTAATAGAATAAGGTGACCAGGCAGATGTACATGGCAGCTCTGTGACTCTAACCTTGACCACAGCACCAGAGTCCAAATTTTTACCATTATTTTAAGTGAACCAAAATAGCACAGGCATTTAACAAGCTTCATAAAGAATTCAGGGAAGTCATTTTTGTTATCACTATTCCTTCCACATTTCCATGTTTTCAGACTTTGTTTGTATTAACTCCTTCACTAAGTACTAATTTCCACAAGGGTTGAATCTTATCTTACACTGTTCGGCACAGTTCACAAGCACACAAAACAATCGCTTGTATTGAAACCTATTTTACTGATTTAATTTTTATGGTTAAAATATTTTCCACCAATTTGCTGAAAGTCAAAATCATTTAATTCTCCTCCTTTGAGATTTTTCTAAGTGTCTAATATGCTTAAAGGTATTTATTGTTGTAAAAGAGGTCATTTCTAGAGAACCCAGGACTCTCATGGAGAATAGTGGAAGCAAAATGTAGGATAAAATTCATGACCCCATGAGATCAAGGCTTCCTAAATATGGACTGACTCAAGGCACTGTAATCCAGATATCTGTACAATGTCTGCCACCAGAGTCCACAACCTAATAGATGTGATAAAAGAAACAAACAAACAAAAAGCATTATAATAGACATCATGTGACTAATTCCCATTTTAAAACCAAAATATACCACCAAGAAAAGTGCTATTGTGAGTCAACTGATTACATCTGCTTAGAAAGACTCAAAAGATAGCTTTTGAGAGACACCTATCCTAGGCTCCCAGAGACATGGAAAATCCTTGTAGGCTAAAAAGGAAATGATAAAAAGAAGAGACAGCAGGGCATTGGACCCAGCTGGAGAGCAGGTCAAGCATTCCTCCAGGGCATGAGAAACTTCAAGAAGAAGAAAGACTGGGAAGAGGAGCAAAAGCAAAATCCTGAAATCTGTGAATCCCAGGTCAAGGGACAGGGCTCTTATTACAGTTATCACTTAAAATATGCATAATAAATCTCGGCATATGAATGGTCCAGGAGATAGAGAAGGCTGCCAATACTAGTGTTTAATTCTCAAAATTCCTTTTAGTTGAAAAGGAGATCAGTCCACAGGTAGGTTTGTCCTTTCTGCCAAGTGCTCACGTCAGCACTAAGGGAAGAGCCTTTGATTTATGGTCTGGCAATCCTGCCACCGAGAGAAAACTACTTAAAAAAAAAAAAAAAAAAAAAAAATCACCACCTCTTTCTCTCTTCTCCAAATGCTTCTTTTTTATAGAGGGAGGGTTACGCCAAATGAACCTGGTATTTAATGCTTCATATTTCATCAGGCCAACGATGGTGGCAGCAGCATGATAAGACTCCTGCAGGGATTGCCCTGAGAAAGACTCAGCCCCCATGTCACCTGCTTCTGAAGTTCTTCCCTTCGCCTCAGTCTCATCTCATTTTCTTCCCTTATACAAACTCATGTGAGTCACAGAATCCCAGTCTATCTGTTATGGTTTGGATTGAGGTGTCCCCCAAAAGCTCATGTGTGAGGCAATGAAAGAAGGTGCAGAGGAAAAGTGATTGGGCTGTGAGAGTCTTAACCCAGTGAATTAATCCCCTGATGGGGACTAACTGAGTGGTAACTGAGGTGGTGGGTGTGGCTGGAGGAGGTGGGAATTAGGGGTGGCTTTGGTATATATGCTTGTATCTGGAGAGTGGAGTCTCTCTCTGCTTCCTGGTCACCATGATGTGAGCTACTTCCCTTTGCCACACTCTCTCACCATGATGTTCAGCCCCATCTCAAGCCCAGAGACACGGAGCCAGCCTTCTATGGACTTAGACCTCTGAAATGATGAGCCCTCCCATAAACTTTTCCTCTTTACAGTTGTCTGGTCAGATCCTCTAGTCACAGCAGCGAAAAAGCTGACTAATACAATATCTGAAGAGAAGACCATAAATAAAGGGCTATATGATAATTTAACAGGTCAAAACCAAGTGGTATGATAGCAAACCGCAGTACAATCTAATCTGTATTTGGTGATATAATCCTGGAGAAGGTAACATTTTAGCTGAGGTGAAGGGAGCAGGTTGGTCGGGGATAAGCCTTATACTTAGGATCTTATATCACTGAAGAATAGTGTCAACCCAAGTAATTTTAAGGTAGGGTGATGGAGTAAGGGATTAAAAAAAAAATGTATAGGCCAGAGAACCCAGGGAAAGCCAAACAACTCACCCTCAAGAAAAGTATAGTTGATCCTCTGACTTGACTCAACCAAACACAAATGGAAAACATTACTACTTGCATCTGTAGTAAACATACACAGACTATTTTTTCCCTCATCCTTGTTCCCTAAACAACACAGTATAGTGACTACTGACACAGCATTCACATTGTGTATGGTGTAGTTAGTAATCTAGAGATGACTTAAAGTATACAGGAGCATGTGCATAGGGTAAATACTGGACCATTCTATATTCAGGACCTTTGGTATCCATAAGAGGCTCCTGGAACCAGTCACCATGGCTACCCAGGGACATCTGTATGGCAACAGGAGCCTCACAGTCTATCTTTAGCATCTTTCCAGTTTCCCAACTACTCCTCCTCACTAACAGATACGTTTCTGATCATTTATTCTGTATACCTTTTGTCTACCTCATAGTTTCTCTTCATGTTTGTGCCTCCTTGTCACCTTGGCTTGCACTGCATCCAACTCTGGCACGGAAGGCAACAGGCATTCATTCATTTAGTCTCAATCAATATACCATACATCATTGTTCTCTCAGAATGGAATTTCTCAACCCAGGGTAGCTATGGTTGAGTCTTCAATGTCCCCCGAAGATTTATGTGTTAGGTAGGACCTAGTGGGAGCTCTTTAGGTCATTGGGAAAATGACAAAAACACCTGAGAAAAATCAATGAAGGAAGAAAGATTTATTTTGGCTCATAGTTTCAGAGGTCTCAGTCCATGGTCATTTGGCTTCTGGGCCTGTGGTGAGGCAGAACCTCATGGTGGGGAACATGTGGTAGAGAAAATCTTGCCTCATAGTGGCCCAGAAGCTAAAACAGAGGGTGAGAGAAAGGGGCCAGGAACGAAATGTACCCTTCAGAGGTACGTCCCAGTGATTCATCTCTTCCACCACCTCCCCAAAACACCACCACTTTTGAGGTGTGCTAAACCCCAGTGTGATAGCATTAGGAGGTGCGGCCATTGGGAAATCATTCAGTCATGGGGTGGAGCCCTCATGGATGGAATTAGAGGCCTTAAAAAAAGAGCTTTCTCCTTCTCTTTTCCCAGAAGCCAGAATCTGACCATACTGAAGCCCTAACCTTGGACTTCCAGCCTCTAGAACTGTGAGAAACACGTGTTGTTTAAATCACCCAGTTTTCAGCATCTTTGCTACAGCAGCCTGAACAGACTAAGACAGGGAGGGAGACTGTATAGAAACAAGCAAAAACAAAATGGATGTGGAAGGGAACCATGAGAAGTTCAACCTGGGCCAAGCTGAAGGTAGTTAATGTGGACCCAAGCAGAATAACCAGGAGATAAAGATGCAGTGACCAACCACAATTTCATTAGATGAGAACTCTTGGCATAGCGTGCAGAAGGACATAATATAGAACCCTGACCAAGGCTTTCACCTCTTTCTTATCACACACATTTTCCAGAGCTAGAGCTTTGACTCTAGATTTGAAACAACTTGAGGAGAAGCCGTGTATCTTCCTTCTCTTAGCATAGCGTGTGACAAGCACAGAGAGCTGGCAACATCACATGGGAGGCAAAGGCAGGAACTTCCTTAGGTAGGCTCCAAATCAATAGACAAGGTTGGTTTTGTGTTGGTTTTCTTGTGGGGGATGGGCAAAAGGATTATTAGGGAATCTATACTCATTATAAACTATTGACTAAACACCAAGCAATAGCTTCACTACTAAAGAACTGATCCTAAGAGACTGACTGTGTCAAATGAATTGAATAACCAAATAACCACATTATATCTTTGGAAAAAAATATGTTTTTCATTTCTCATTGAAAGCCTGGTTAAAACACACAAATGTATATATTTGTCAAAACTAATCAATTGTATAAATAATATCTGTGAATTTTGCTATAAATAAACTTGGTGTTTAAAAACAAAACAGTGAATGTCTGAATTAAAAAAAAAAACAACATGATTTTTTTCTTCAACAAATATCCATTTAGGAATATGACAAAGTTCTTGTCCTTGAAGAACTCACAGTTTAGGGTTAAGCTGGACAGGAAACCAGGTCACTGTAATTCACCATAATTGAACAGAGTTCCAAGGGTCAAACAGGACTGCCTGAAGAGGGTACAGTCTTTTGTTTCCTCTGTGCTCCTAGGTCAGATGCTCCGTGGGAACTGGAGCTGGAAATAATCTCATTTCCTAAACTCATTAATACATTACCAGACTATTACTAATTATATATGCAGTTCATTATAACAGAGGCAAAAATTGCAAGACAATCTTAGGGAAATAATACTGTCCTTTGAGTGTGCAGCCTTCTGCTTAAACACAACGAATGATACTGCCCTCCACTGTATATACTACCATGTGTCAGGGGTCGGAAGGGGAATAAGACAGGGTTACCCACCATAAACCTGAACACAATAAAATGAAAATATACAAGTAAAATACAATACACAAGTAATCCTCACTCATAGCAAGTTCCATTTCTACTCAAACTCAAGAACTATGAGTGAAGGTCTGAATACTAAGCAGTCTTGAAAAACAGGCCCATGCTGAATGACATGGCATGGGGATGACACAGTCCCAACTCAGAAGAAGAGATACCAACTCAATTTCTGAAAAAATAAAAAATTACTACAAGAAGGTACACTTTTTTCCTGAATTTTCATTGAAGGAAACTTCCAAACCCTTCCCACTCTATGAAGCTATTTTTTCAAAAGTTAGGTAAAGAAATAAAATCATTAACTGTAATAAAATAGGAACCTATAGGGAATATAACTAGACACATGGCCAAGGACAAGATTTGAGAATGAGTCTTTGCCACCCATGCTAGTCAATGGGGTAACATCATTTATTAACTGATTACTTTTCTAGAACATCTTTTCTAGAAGTCTTTCTGGGGTATCTTTTCTCCTTTCTAGAAGTATTTTCTAAAGCATCTTTTGTTGAGTGACTAACTATAGAAATTGACTTCTACAGAGGATTTAAAAGTTGAATATTTAAAAACTTGAATGAAGATGGCCATGAAAAAATTGTCTTAGTATTTTACTAAGAGAAAAGAATCATTCGAATTAATTAATATTATAAACATAAAATTATATTATAAATATAATAAAAATTAATATTATTAAAACACATGGTTAAATACTATAGTTATAATATTAATAATAATATTAGTTATAACTATAGTATTTATGTGTTTAATAATTAAAGAAAGTTCCTCTAAAGCATGACAGATACCATAGTCTGTTAACATATAAATTCCTATATATATTTGTCAAGCAGAATAAACACATTATAGAATAAATCATAAACAACACAATTATATAGGGTGTATTAATGTATCTATAAAATAAGTGAGTTATTTGCAGTCTTTACTCTTAAATACTGTGATTGTATTTACAAGAGTACCTTAGTATGTCAGAATTTCAATTGAGGTGTTATTTAATATACTGTGAGATACTATTACTATGACTTTTCATTAAAAAATAATAATAATTACTGAAATTCCCCCTAACTCTCAAAAGGAATCTCGCCCCCAGAGATCTTCTTAGGGAAGAGGAGTTGCCACTCAAGTTGAGCACCAAATGAATACTCCTAAGGGATTCACATGATATAAAAGTTACACGTCTGCTTGAAAGCATGACATTTTCTTACTGCCTTGTAAGGATATCTCAATTTTCTTCCCTCCTCCTGACAAATAGGAGGAGAGGAAGAAGAAACTCTGATATGTAATTACACTATTAGTTAACCACTGGCAAGTGTGCTACAAAATTGCTTTATCAATGACAAAATCACTTTTCTACTACCTATCACTTGATGTTGTCATCAACCATCACTTAAGGATTAGGATTCTTAAACTTACCAACAAAACTCAATGATACAGCATTTAACATCCCCCAACATCTGTATCATATTGAAAACCTTTACAGATTTTTTTGTTTTTGTTTTTGTTTTGTTTTCTGATACCTACACATATGAACAAATGAAGAACAGAAGATCAACTAAAATCAATGAGGTCTTTTACAAGATGTAATCTTCCAAGTGGGAAATATCAGTCTACACTCCACTGATGTTATTCCTCATCAGCCACGTGCTGGACATGTTTGCTCATGCTCACATCAACTTGACTAAGAAAGGATAAAAATCAGTTCATTTTGATGTTACTATTGTAAGGATTAATGTTCCAAAAACTAAATAGTTGGGAAACGCATCTAGCAAACTGTAAGTGGGATTACAGTGCTCGGGTCATGAGTGGTATAATTTTCTTTTCTAAAACCACTGGCTAAAGAAAGGAGCTACTTAAACTACAATAATAAACTGTTCTACACCTTCAAGAATCAGAAAACCATTACAAAGTAGTTAAATCATAGGCTAAGCAATGTCAAGCCCCAGTTTTGGACTACTTTATTTTGTACAGAAACCCACTAAGGAGCAATGCACATGGACTATAGGTAAAGCCAAGCAAAACAGCATTGTATAATCATGGTCAAATACAGAAAGCTCAGCTGAAATCAACAGACAATGGCATTCTTTATGAATACTGGTTGGAAAGAAGCAGGGAATGGGGATAGGAATAACAGTAGAATGAATCTGACTTAACTTTCTTATGCTCATACATGAATGCATAAAAAGTGTAACTCCACATCATGTTCAACCACAAGAATGGGATCAAAATTATAATAGGTTGCACCCCATGTATGTATAATATGTCTTATGCACCCTACTGTCATACACATCTAAAACAAAAATTACAAAGTTAAAAGAACACTCATTAGCCGTGTCACCTGGCTCATTCTCTCTGCCAGCACTAAGGCAAAAAACAATCCCCTCACAGGTCAGATTTCCAAAGTAGAGTTCTAGCAATCAAGTTATGTTTGGGACAGATCACCAAACTATTGGCGATAAAAAGTTTATAATCCCTTAGTCTGGCTGTTATGTCTGCCTGCCTGGCTTCAACTTTACCAATGCTGCAGTTTGTCAGCATTCCTACCAGCCATGGTGTGTCTAATTTTAAGTACAGATTTTAACTGATTTTCTCAATAGACAAGGATTAGTTTTTTTAACCAAGTAGTCTGCCACAATTAGTATTTTATGATGAAAAAAAATATGCACAAAAACGTTAAAACCACTACAGTGAAACCTGAACTATAACAGTGAGTACACTTTTAAATATGATGACTACTCTTTTATGCAAGCCTTTCCACATTTTCTTAAAGACATCTTATTTACCTAAACAGTCTGACTCTTTACAGCTAAGTTACAAATCTAAGACCACATCATGTCTAGTGGATAATGTTATCATGAGATCAGTACAGTTCCCAGAAGTTTCATTTCTCTCAAAGGTTGGAACAAATGACTCACCAATGTTATACTAATTTTCACAGCAGTGGGCAGTATATCTGTATGCACAGAAGTATGGTATAAAATGCATTTAGTCAGCCTGGGTGATGATAATTCTGGTGTTGAGGAGGGAAAGGGGGGTTACCAATCTGTGCCATTTTGGAAATCAGATACATCAAAGATCATTATTTCTGTACAATTTCCTGAGTAACTGCAGAGAATGCATCATTGAAATTTCAATCAAATTGTTTGATTACTATAAAATGAACCAATTTACTAGTTATATTGACTCAATTTTTTCCCTCTGCTAAAAAGAAAAATAGGAATGTATCAGATGATGGTTGCATAGTGCCTATTATGACTACACTCCTGGACAGTCTGTGGAAACAATTCTTAATTTATGTGCCCAATGTACAATATCACCTCTCGTTTCTCTTGTTCAATTTTGTCATTTTGATTTTATTTCAACTCAGCAACCACTGCCTACATTTTACATTTTCATGGTTTCAAAAAAGTCACAGGCAAATACTCCAAATTGGGGCAGCTTTTAGATGACTTAACAAATTTGCACCTGAACCTTATCAAGTCAGCAAATGGTTCTGCATGATTACCAAGAGTCTTGTTAAATTAACTTCTTTGCAACATTTAGAGCACAGACCAAACAGCAGAAAACAAAAATGAGTGATCCCACATACTAACTAAAAGAGATACTACCATATTCAATTTCTTGCAAAGTACACTTTCAAATGATGGTATAGCTAATAGAAAATGTCTTTACTTCGCGAGTTCATGTGTCACAAAATGGGACTTTCCAAAATGGGCTATTTTTTTTTTTTTTTTTACCATGAGATATCAGTCTTGCATTTCCAACAAAAACAATGCTGTTTTCAGAAAATGTAAAAGCAGCTTCAGTATTTATTTTCAAGCTGCGCTGCTCACCTCTTGATCCTGAAAGCAATGAGAGCTGTACACATAAACAAATCCTTTTATTCAGATTGCAATTCTCATAAATTTGAGATGGCTCAAAATCAAATAAAATCTGCCTGGCTCTGTTTGTAGAATTTGATCATCTAAACTGAAAGGCTTCATTCTGCATAAAAGTTTTATCAACATAGTATATATTTTCCGTATACAAATGTGTTTCTAGATATCAGCTAATGTATAGAAATAAATATAATTATATTAATGATCCAGGGAGTATAAATATGCATATGCTACACATAGATTGTTCTGCACTGTATTTTTTTTTAAAAGGAGTCATTACCTTTTCTAAAATTACTTTTAAATACATCTTCTTTTTCACCTGACAACTTTTAGTGAACCAAAAATAATCAATTTAAAATTATTCCAATATTTCCAGCATGATATTGAATATATTCTCACATTTCAAGACAGTGAGATATGTCTTAGGGTATACATATCATAATCCACATTTGGAAAATGATAATATTTAAGCTAGACTTGGACAGAATAGAAACTCCCAAGTTAGTGTTCCTCCTCTTATGTCCTGCCATTCTTCGTTAAAGATGTTGAGCTATGAGCCTTAAGAAATCTAATGGTATTGGTTACCATACAGTTTAAACATGGTACTTACAAAATCTGGATAATGATGGTTTTATACCAACTCTGCTATCTACGGAGATTAGCTCTTGACCCTACCCCCTTCTTTCTTTTCTAGTTCCCAACATGGTCAAGATGCCATATTTGGATTCTTATTTCACTATCGTCGCTGTTACTCTTCAGTTGCTTATTTCATTAGGAGAACTGGCCTATGGTTAGACTCCCCCTAACAGGGCTGCATGAAGATTTATATTTGTTTATCAGGTGGCTGGATTACCTTAGTGGGCTATTTATGGCTTGAGCTTCTGTGCCTGAAAACTGCCTTACTAAGCATGAAGGATCCTGTGTTAATTACCCATCCACTGTCAACTTTTCATATACATGTGGATTAACATGTAGCAAAGCACTCTTACTCCCTGTAAAACAACTCTGTAATACCCAGATGTTTTTATAAGAAGTGTTTTTAAGTGTTAATACTAGATAGCATTTTTACAGTTTATAATGCAGCTTTTTAGGAAAAATCAGAGAAACATTTCATGTTATCCACATGCTCAATATCTCAAATGCTTTTAATAAAATCTATCTCAAAAATATTCTTTCATCATTTCACAGAATCCTGAGATTAGATTCCCTGATTAACAAAACAAAAAAGAAAGTTTATAAAGACATGGAGGAGATGTTAATGTTAATTAAATCTCTTTTATCTGGATTGATTAGCGCAATTCATTATCCACTAGTCTTCTGGACAGATGTGCTAAATTATAGTTGATACAGAACACTGCTGATCATTTATTTGATCACATTACTTCAGGCTTAAAAATATCCATACTTGAAATTAAGAGAGAGCACATGGATTTCTAAAGTGTTTTCCCTGATCAACATCCTTTTGCCATGATCAAGCCCAAATGTTTTTGATTGTCTTATTTGGGGTATGTTTCTGCTAATTACCTTTTCTAATTATTCCAATTTTACTTTGTAGTTTCAGAAAATTGGAATACAAGAACCTTTAAAATCAAACAGCACACTTTAGAGATTTTACAGATACATTTTATTAAGAAGGACATTTAGTAAGTTTGACTTAGAATCAAAATTGATGAAGCTGGAAAACAGCTAAACAAAATGCAGTAAGATCAAAAGTTTGTTTAGGAGGAAATCATGATGAAAATGTGCATTGGTATTACCAAGACCTGTTTCCCATAGAAACAGTTGACCAAAATTCTAATTATAGAACAATTAAAAAACACTTGGTCTCCTTAGAATGGGCATTAAGTGTTCTCACCACACACACACACACACACACACACACACACACACATACAAAATATGTGATAATATGAGATAATATATTTGTTAATTACCTAGGTTTAGCCATTCCATAATGTAGACCTACTTCAAAACACCATGCTGTACATAATAAATACTATTTTATCTGCCAGTTTGAAGCCATTTAAAAGGGATTATTTTTTAAGAAACTTTTCAAGCATTTTCAAATAGTCCTTTAAATATATACTCTAATGAACTGTGCGAATGAATCAAACATATGGATATCATTTCCTCTGTCATGCATATGGGTTTAAAAGTTAAAGGAAATATCATTAGCAAAATGTGTTACAGACTTGATTACACCTCCTAATATCTGAAAAAAAAAAAACAGTTTGATGTGTTTTATAAATGCAATCTGTGCCACATTCCTAATTATTACTCAACCCCACATCTCCTCTCCCATATCTTCTAAATATGTCGAACTGATGATAATGCTCAAGAGGAAAAGGAGGCATGCTCTGTAACATCTGAATCACAATGGCTTCTCCAAGAGTGAGAAAAATGGAGGAAGAGCTGCTGGCCAGTCTCCGGGGTGAGGATCAGCACCAGGCAGGGAGGCTTCCAGCAGGCTCTGCCTTTCCAGGAACCAGAGTGGAGGGCGTCCCTAAGAGTCAAGGGCATCTCTATGACATTGGCTCACTTGGGGCCCAAAGCTTCTTAGGGAATCCTTTTTAAATTCTCATTGGAGATATTTTAATTATCTAGACATTATTATTAAGCTGTAAGTGGATTTCTTACCGGGCTCTTTTGTATCACTAAATACTAGGAGTGTCAGGAAGGAGGGATGGAGTAAGAGGGGGTAGATGAGAGGATGAAAGGAAGAAAGGTTGGGAGGCAGGAGGCAGAGGGTAAGAGGCAGATAGGGAGAAAGCCAGGGGAAAGAGTGACCTCATGCTCACCACCACTGCCCAAGCGCTCAGGACAGGAAGGACAGCCACCTTCTTGAGCTCTTCCCTCAGGACATATTGATCTCTTTCCTTGCAGTGGATCAGTGTCAGAATACTTTTCAATAACCTTCACAGAATGCCAAACTTCTTAATTTTAATAGTTTAGGAATTATCAAAACAAACTGTATATGGGTATTTTTTTAAGTCACAGACTGAATTCAGGAGCAAAAAAAAAAAAACATAGCAACGCCCACACCAGATGTCTTCCCATGAAGAGCATCTCATGATCAGGCTTTCAAGGTTGCAACACCTTCTGGGCTTGTTCCGCCAGGGTTATGCTGAGACCACCTCTATGAGTTCCCAGTCCCTCATTAGAAATGGCCCATAAGCATAGGTTTTTAGGGCCAGGTCCAACTACAGGCCTGGCAGAACTTTGAAAATACTTTCCTGGTCAGTATGCCCCTCACTTGCTTCTTCTCTCTCCGGGATGTCAACTTCAGGTACCTTTAAATATACCTATCTCCTAAATCTGTTTTTCATATATGTTTGACTTTATAGAGTATACGTTTATACAGACAATTGCTAAATAAGAAAAGATATCTTTACAATTTTTTTAAAATGTCCTCAAGAGCAGTGATTTTGTCCTTGCAATTTTCATAAACACTTTCTGACCTGACCTACAAAGACCCATTCAGAGTTTTGCTCATTTTTTTAACAAAAGTGAAGAGATGCCATTACTGGTTTGTCTGTCTACCACCAAAGGCACACACATACCTATATTCAACACACGTATCTCTCATGGAAAACTATTTCTCAATTTGGGGTAGGGAAAAATTATACAAAATTAATGTTTTGAAAACAGCCAAGTATATGAAATATATAAACAACCCAAGAAAAAAAGACCCACCTACAGACTGACTTACTATTATCTATATATACATAGCTAAAAAGAAATCACAAATTTAGGGCGGGGATGTAGCTGAGTGGCAAAGCACTGGCCTCGCATTCACAAAGCCCTGGGTTGAAGCCCTAGTTCAAAAAAAGAAGAAGAAGAAGAAATCACAAATTTTAAAAATATTAAAATGAGGAAGAGATAGGTAATAGCAAAATCAATGGATTTTATTTTCCTCTCTATATACTGTAATATTTCCAAAATTCCTGACAACAGTCCACATTATTCCAGAGATGAAGTCCAAATAGTTCGCTCAGTTTCTTGTTTGGGTCCCTCTCTGGTTAAATCCCAGTGACTTCCTTTTATTTCCTGAGGCCTATAAAGCTTTCTTCTGCAGAACCTGCAGGGCTACTATTCTCTCTTCACTTAGGTAACTGCTAGTAAGCCTTCAGCTACTTTGCCAAGAAGGCCATTCCTCACTTCTCAGACTTCACGACCCTCTGCTTCCCGGAGGCAGCATCGTTATTACCATTTAGACTCAAGCACACATGCATTATTATTTTATTTCTCCAAGCCATACACTCCACTAGGCTCTGTTTTGCCCAACACTGTATCGCCAGCACTTGGCACATACTAGGCACTCATCAAATATTTGTTGAATGAATGGAGAGAATGTCTTTGTTTCAGCCTAAAGTAGTTATGTGATTTATGTACTGACTACATGGCTCTTGGACACGCCCAAGGTTAAAAGAGTTCTACATAATGGCTTCACAAAAATCTGATAAATATATGAAATATGAGGTCTCATATCAACAAGCATCTCTATTACTGACATTATTACAAGTGAATAAAGAGAATATCAAATGACTACAATGTACATACTAAAGAATTTCATCAGTTGCGACATTTCTGCTCATTAACCCTGATAAAAACTATTAAATATTCTCTGTTGCTCAGACAAAGCAACTAACTACTGGTATAAATCTTCATAAGATTCTAAAAGGACTTAAAGGACATAATAAACCCTATTTGTAAGACACACACATGATTTGAGGCTTGCTTAGTTTGGGTGTCCAATTAAAATTATTGCTAACTGCACTGCTGTTGTGCCCTGAGGGATTTTCCTCTAGTGCTCCAACTCAATGGCCCTGCTATTTGCTTCCGCTGTAAAAATAGAACCTTTTAAACATAAAATCAGACACCCTTGCTTAAAAAAAAAAAAAAAAGCAGAAAACTGTACGTTTTAATCTGTCATTTGCAAGAACCTAAACTTCATCGTTACATATATTCATTACATATAAACAAAGTTAGTAAAGTAAGTTAACAATGTTCAATATAAGAAACAAGTGTTGCCCTCAGAGAATATGTGCATTAATGTATAGTTGCCAAAACTTAGCTGTCCATTTCTTAGGTCATTTACTTTGTGAGTTTTCCAAGAGGAATTTGAAATTGCGTGTGGGCTTTCTGCAACCTATTTGCTGAGTTATGTCCTTCCTCCAATTTGTTTATGGGCTTTGGGAACATCAATTAAATATTAATCAAGTGAAAGGAAATATCCGGAAGTGAATAAATGAAATAACAGCATCCATATTTATCCCAAAATAGGAAAACATACATGAAGTATCAAGTTAAACATGTTTTTTATTTAAACTTTTGAATTACTACCCCACTGATCTCTGTGCCATTATCACATGTAATTGAACAAAGACCACACATGGAATTTCTCCCATTTTCTTTCTAAACTGTATATGTCTCCTGTTTGGCTTTTTAGTGTTTTCTTTTATTCTTTGCAAATAATGAAAATTAAAGTTCTACCATCCCTCGCACAAATCTATTGTCTTTGGAGACCACTTTTCCTATCAAGTTTATATCAGTTGTTCATTCTCCAGAGTCTGCAGCAATGTTTTTATGTGTCTGCTAACTCCATCATGAATTACTGACAGCAGCTGATAGGAACTCTGTCCCACAAGATTAACTCACCCCTTATTTTCTTGAGAAAATTGGGGCCATCCTGTCTGACCTCCCCTTAACATTTTTTTTTTCTTTCAACCAAAAAAAAAAAAAAAATCTCACCTTTCTGTTTTAGCTCTTTTCTATCAGAGGGGGAAAAATATCATTCCAGTTTGGGGTTAGTAAAAAGTAGGGAAAAACATGGTATTTGGGAAAGCTGGTCAAACATGGGGTGGTGGGGCGTGGAGACAAATCCTCTTCTCACAGTGGGCCGTCAGCAGATAACGCTAAATTTTTTAAATAAAAACGAAGCAACACAGACTTATGATTTAAAGATTTGCAATTAGTTGCCAGAATAATCATCTAAAAGAGTTTAAAGTGATCAACGGATTATCCCTCTGTGGAAGGGAAATGCGGATGGGGGTAGGCAATCTTTCTTTATAAAATATTCTGAGTCTTTAAACTATGTTCATGAATAACTTTAAAATCAAGTATACCTTTCCTTAGCAAAACTTAATCTTTCTGTTTGTTCTGTTCTTATATTTAAGGATACAGTCCTGACAGACAATTGACAGAAAGCTTTGGGTTTTTGTTGTTTGTTTGTTTGTTTTTCCATCCTAACTGATCAGCAGGTTGGGAGGGTAGTGGAATCAGACCACCAGAGGAATTTTTTATATGAAACATACCTGTCCACTGCATTGGTTCTAAAGGCCTCTGGAGATTTTAGAATCTGGGAATGATGTTAAGTTTGAAAATTTTCCCTAACAATTCTGATAGATTCTCCTTAGTAAAGAACCCTTTCCCCATGCTGAAGACAACTTTACCAGAAAGTTCTTAGGTTTATACCTTCAGTCCTAGTCCTATTAAGCATTTTTGTTTCTTAGACTATCTACCCACCAAAAAAAGTTCTAAATTCTGTTTACCCTATGAAAAACAATGTACAAATGTTCATTCTATGGTACACTGATCCTATTAAATAACGTATCTTGAATTTTTACATTCACAGGCTATGAAAAGTTCTTAGTAAATGTTCAATTCAAAAAAATAAGTTTGTAAGTCCATAAACATGATTACTTGTTAATTCCGTTTTACTGAGGCTGGAATTTTAGTATACATATAAAAGTATTAAAATGTGAGGCTAATAGGCACTATACATGTCATCTTTCTACATTGCCATTAGTGTCAAGAAATAAGCACAGAATAAATGTAATAAAATGTTTATTTTTTTTTTGCCTATGTACTGAATATTAAAACTTTCCAACTCAGTGGTTTCAAAATAGTTGTTTCTCAGAGCTTCATTCATTTTAAAAGTGTCTCTTGAAAAAGTAACCTCACAAATTAATACATTGATATTCATTTAACACTGAGTTATTATAGCTAGCTATTTTGCTTTATTCTTTATGTACTTTAATGGTTCTTTTGAATGGGGAAAAAAAAGATTCATCCTGCTTTAAAGTTTTAATCTTTTCTCCAGATAAGCATCATTCTAGGCTTTGATAGTCTTCTGTCCTTCCACACAGTAAGAGGTCATGTGATGTAATGTACTGTGAAAGCCAAAGTCTGATTCAAATCCTGCTCTCACCACTTACCAGTTGTATGGCCTTGGCCTTCCTTGATCTTTCTACATTAAAAAAGAAGGTATAACTTCTGTCTTGAGGAATTTGCAGGGGCATGGGCATAAAGCCTCCTTTGCCAGGCATCCCCTATCTGGCCTGCTTGATTTGGGGGTAGTAAACGGGGCTACTCCAAGTCAGTATTCACAAAGGGAAAAACGCCAGACTTCAACAAATATTTATATTATGTCTACCATGTTCACAGACACTTACCTCATATTCAAAAGCAATAGACCCATGTACAATGGAAGAATTAGAAAAAAAAAGAGCTGGGAAGAGATGAATAGTGTGTGATGTTAGGCATCAATGTTCTTTGTTTACTTTGCATCTCTCTAGAAAATCTCAGAGCACTGTTGACTAGTCACATTTTTTTGGCCCCAAATTAAAAAAAAAATGTGGGTGCAAACCTACAGAAAGGAAGAGATTACCATATGCAAACAAAGAATGAAATGTTTGCAAAGCTTAAGTTTATTTAGGGAATTAACATAGATCTGCGTCTATTCTTGGCATCAGCAATAGACCTTCTTTACATTTCCTAGAAAGAAAGCTTTGTTCTGATCCTTCTCCACTTGAACCTGAAGGACTCTGGGAGAATGATGAGCACAGGCAGAAAGAAACCTTGTCTCACACACAAGGTGAAAAACGAAAACCCACCTCAGGTGAACTTTAGATATCCTATGCACTGAGGTTGTTCATTATTGACAGACAGCCCTACCTACTCACCCAGGTTTCAGAAATCATTATTACCTCTAAATTCTTGCATCAGGCTATGAGCACTTACCACTGTCTTCAGATATTCTGCCAACTTTTATGTGTCTAAATTGGCACAGGTTACAATTCAAAACCAAAATATCCATTCAAGATACTAAGAAAATTTCAGTGACAATTCTCAAAACAAATACCAGCATTTAAGTAAGTAAAGAATATTTCCTTTATTTCAAATCTTAAAAGAATTTAGAGAACTTTAGTGAACACATCCTTTATATTCCTCCTATTTTAGGAAATAGTTAAATCATACTGATTTTTAAAATTAAGGGACATGAGCAACCCATTTAAACCCTCGTATTCTCTACTGTGACACTAAAGTCCTTACACTTTCCTCACTCTTTATTCTAAAGAACATTTCTCAAGTTATACAAGAAGGTAAGAGATGTTAGTTTAAAAGATGACCATGTAATTGAGTAAATTTAGGATGTATTGGAAACAAGGTTAAATGGGGCTATTTTTTGAGAGGATTTGCACAAACTTGTCATTACAAATGGTCCAGTGAAATCCTTAAAAGGTAACTATGGCACAGCATTTCCAGTGGACATATCTGGACAAACCATTTCTTACTGCTTGAGATATCTTGGGAGTTGCTGGGCTAGACTAATGGTTCTCAAATTGTGGCTCCAAGTTCCAGAGCTTCAACATCAAATGGAAAGTTCATGAAAATTCAAATTCTCATCCTCCTTCTAACCCTACTGAGTGAGCAACTCTGGAGGTGAGGCCCAGCAACAGGTGTCAAGGCATATATGGGATTCTGATGCTCGATGGAGTTTGAGAACCATTGATCTTCTAAAATGAAAACATGGTGTCTGCAGTTATGCTAGAAAGGGTTTTCAAATTAAGGCAAGCCTGTAATAGGCAGCTTTTAAAAATACATCTGTTTCTTCTTCCTTACCTAAATCTATTTTGATTTGGAAAGTACCTGCTGCTTTGCAAGTTATATAAAATGTTTTTATTTGCTTTCTTGTTCTTTTACTGCTTACCCTTAGCCATGCAAAAATTCATGATGCTAGCTGAAGAAAATCAGCTGGTTTTCGCTATATATGAGTATGAATGAAAATACCACTTAGCAATTCAATGATCCAGATTTCCCCTGTGACATTGATAGGTATAAATAAAATCAAAGCTATAAATACGGGTCTTTTAAAAATATTTACTTATGAAATATTTAGGTAGTCAAAATCAGAGCAACAGAGGAGAAGGGTGGTTGACAATGGTACATAAAACAGGAAAGGGGAGCTACTGTGGAATGGGTGCAGGCCTGGAGATGTGTTGCACAACAGTGTAATATACTTAAAACAACTGAACTACACACTTAAAAATGGTTACAATGGCAATTTCAATGTGATATATTTATAAGCATAATTAAAAATAAGAAAAAAAAATTTAAAAATTGCTCCTGGGTTGTTCCAATGAAAGAATCACCGCAGTACTTTTGCTGATTATATATTTATGTACTGTTTCCCTCTATAGCATTTGTTATCTAAAACAAGGTTCTAAAGTAAATGTTTTGCAAGATAAACTGTAATGCCAATAAGACAAATATACAGTTCACAAGCAAATTATTACTGTTGGAAACAAACATTATTACAATATCAATATGCACTATCCAGGGATCACAGTATTGAGAGGGAAGATTTAATTCATTGATACATAATATACACTTATTTTCAAAATAAGGAATATTATTAAAAAGTGAAGGGCATTGCACCCAGGGATTGAACTCTAATTTTATGTTAGGAAAGCAAATATGAAAACCCTTAATTGAAATAAAAGAAAAACTCCCCTGTCATTTATTCTGCAAGCTTCTATTGAGTTTTAGGCACTAAACTAATCTAGACTGATCACTGGGGAAACAAAGACAAAGCAGATAAGATTCCTGCCCATAGGGAGCATCCAATACATTGAAAAGATACCTACAAAAATAAAAGTATACCCAGTTGAACAATTACTCTTAAAAAAAAATTAAAAAGTGAAGATAGTCACCAAATTGAATGCAGAACAATTTGACCATAGTCTGTCATAGGGTTCCACAGTATAGCTAAAACTTATTCGGTAGGCCCTAGAAATCTAAGAACATTTCAAGTTCAAGCACAGATCAAAATTTGAGGAATTGGATTATAATAAAGACACCTTGGTTTAGCCTGATCAGACAAGATTTTTAAGAAGTGAGCACATTTATTATAAGCTTTTAATGCTTCCAAATATAATCTCACATTATATCAGTATTCATCATTTCTGTTTGTACAGTGCCTGGCAGTTTATAAAGCACTTTCTTTGACATTATTTCACTTGATCCTTACTACTCCTAATTAGGTTGGCAGATATTATCTTCATTTTGTAGATGAGATGCTGAGATGGAAGGAGATTAAGACAGGTAAGGGTCACCAGCCAATTACTTGCAAAACCAGACTTTCTCTTCCCCCATGTTATTTTTTTGTGAATTCCTTTACCCACACACACACACACAAAATTATGAGACTAACCTGTAAAGCATCATAATCAAACTAATAATACACACACACACACAGGTACTAGGAGTTGATAAAAAGCTACATAAGGTGTAATATGGAGAGAATACTGAGAAAATTTTTCTCCCTAAGGTTCTCTTCTTCCTCGTTCCAGACACAGAATAGCTTCACTCCTGGTTCAAGAATATTCCAAGAGCATCAATTGTAATAGAACCTGCTTTAAATATTATTGAAATGAAGGATGTTATTTGTGTGACGCAGATTAAATGGCAAAGTAGAAAATCTCTAGGCGCTCCTAAGAGGCTCACGGGAAAACAGGTAAGATGGAAAGGAGCAGGAACCACCTGCCCAGGAAAACCCAATGTGGACCAATCGCTGCTACTTATGTTAAAGTTCCTGCCCAGACAGTGAGGTTTCCACGAGGCCTCTGGTCCCACACAGCCCAGGCATTCCTGTTGGAAAGGATGAAAGCTGGCAGCCCAAAAGCAAGCCAGCCCATAATGACTCCATGGATAACCCACTGCCCCAAGTGCCATGAGCTGCCCATCCCAGTTACTCTTCATCAGAGGAGCCACGAAATCCAGGCATTTCTATAGCCAGGACTGCAGTGCATCCATTCCAGGGAAATTCCCCCTTGTGAGCCCCCCACATACCCTCTCCTTACATTCATATTCATTCATATTCATACACGTATTCATTCATTCTCATTCTCTCTCTCTCTCTCTCTCTCTCTCTCTCTCTCTCTCTCTCTATATATATATATATATATATATATATATATATATATATATATATATAAATAAAATATAAATTTAAGGTCCTGAAGTGAGACCATATGCTGGAGACAGACCAAAGCTGCAGCCATTTCTAAAGTTACATGCCCTTAAGTAACAAGAGGGTCTAATAGGATCTCCTACAACAAAGTTTCAAAGGATACTAGTGACTTCATTTGATTTTTTTTCAAAACCCCAACACAAGAACACTTCAGTCCAGAGATCAGTGTGGACACCAGGAACCTTGAGGTTTTTTTAATCTTGTCTCACCTGGGGCTCAAGAACTTCCCATAGGTCTCCCTTAGTGAAGGTAAATGTTTTCATACCCATCACTGTAAATAAATTGAAATACTTGAAATTGTTCCCATTATGGCATAAACTGCATCACCTTCCCAGTTCACACGTGAAAGCTTGAACCCCCCAGCACCTGTGAAGGTGACTTCATGTAGAGAGAGGCCTTTTAAAGAGCTGACTGAGGTAATGAGACCACAGCAGGAGGGGCAGGCCCTGATGTAGTCTGACTCGCTTATCAGAGAGGAAATTCAGACATGGAGAGTGTCTTAGTCAGCTTTTTCACTGCTGTGACTAAAAGATTTGACCAGAACAATTTTAGGGGAGGAAAAGTTTATTTGAGGGCTCACGGTTTCAGAGGTCTCAGTCCATGGACAGCTGGCTCCATTCCTCGGGGCTGGAGGTCAGGCAGAGCATCATGGCAGAAGAGTGTTGAAGAAGGAAGCAGTTCATATGATGATCAGGAAACAGAGAGAGGTCTCCACTTGCCAGATACAAATATATACCCAAAGCCATGCCCCCAATTCCCACCTCCTCCAGCCACACCCTACCACTTCAGTTACCACTCAGTTAATCCCTATCAGGGAATAAATTCACTGATTGTGTTAAGACTCTCACAACCCAATCATTTCTCCTCTGAACCTTCTTGCATTGTCTCACATCTGAGCTTTTGGGGGACACCTCACATCCAAACCATAACATAAGAGATATCAAGCATGTACGTACAAGAAAAAGAGCATGTAAAGATACAGTGAGAAGGCAGCCATCTTTCAGCCAGAGAGAGAGAGGATTCAGAGGACACCAAACCCTACACTTCAATCTCCCCAATCTAGAGGAAATACGCTCCTGTGGCTTACTGCACCCAGACTGTGGTATTTTGTTATGGCAGCCACGGCAGACTGATACACGGACTAAATGCTGTGCTCCAGGTGTATCATAATGTTTGAGGGCCCCTAATCTAGGCAAGCACAGTACTCTACAGAGTGAAGCTTTCTTCTCCTCATTTCTTTGCTTCATAAAATTGTGTCATGTCTAAAACAAAAGCATTTTTTGGACATGTTGCACATGTGCATGTATGAGGGTCGATGACAGAAGAAACAATCTCATGTACCCAATTATGATCTTAAATGAACCATTTTTAGAAAAATAACCATTAAGACCTTTAAAACAGTCTTGCCCCAATAAGATGAAAAGAATTTGAATGTATCACAGCATCTGTTTGCAACATGTCAGAGTTGGCAGACAGGTTGGTCTATAATCAGAAGCGGGCTTTCAGCTTGCAAGCTGAATGTGTAACATTCCCCAATATTTTGTCTGATTAAGTGCTTAAATTCAGTAGGCTTGAAAATACAATCAAAATATGTGACTATGGGATCTTGTGATTAAATCTTTCCAGTGTTTAAATCCAAATTCTCACTAATTCCCTGTTCAACACTTGTTTTCCTTAGTCAGTTATACAGTGGTAGGTGAGACCCTAATTTGTGATACGACATTGCCATCTATAAAAGTGCAGGAAACTATTATATTAAAATCAGAATTAGTTGCATTATTAATGTTCATTTCCATGAGCATTTATTGGAAAATGTGAAAACAGTAGCTTTTCTTTTTGTTTGTTAAGGAGACATTTTGTGCATTAAAATAGGTCTAAAGTAGAAAATCATAGATCTCTCCTAAGGAGAAAATTGTCAATAAACCAAGGAGAACTATCTGAAATTAGGTTCTATGTTTTGTTTGGGGCTTTGTATATAATATTTTATCTTAGATGCTTTGCAAAATTCCTGGCATATAGTAAGCATTCAACATATACCATTGAATAAATGAATAAAAATATTAATACTGTAAATACCAAATGAAATCCCTATGTAGCAAAGAATCATGTCCTCCATTCATTATGGCACAAAATTCAATATATTGATAATGAAAAATTATGTTTATGCTGATACTGAAAGGACACTTGGGGGAACAAGAAATCATTCCTATAATGTCATTCATATCACTACATTCCCACAGTGACATTATTATACACATCGTTTATGTGGCACTGTTCACCATAGGGAAGCCATAATACAATGTCCCAAATAGTTTGTGTGGTTGAATAAAGCAATGAATTAGGTGCACACCTTTTACAACTCCCTTTTAAACTTTTAAGATACTTATACATAAACTGTGTGATGGTGACTCTATTCATTTCCCTTGAACAATGATGAAATCAAACTGTTGATCTTAAAGGGGAATATTATGAAAAGAAAATTTCCACAAAAACCAGGAAATTTATGACATGTAAAGCATTCTAACTTTTAGGCAAATTAGTTTAATCAGCATGGTGGCTAAGAATTTTGTGAATTGATTGTTCTATCAGAAAAATTTACTAAAGGGCTACGTATTCAACTTTTAAAAATCTCCCTTATCAAGTGAATTCTGTTCACCCAGATATGATTCAAACTTTAGTTTTGTGAAGATAATTTAGAAAATTTATTCCTAGTTTTCACAGAACTAAAAGGTTTTTCCTAGATCTTAGGAGAAAATTGGGCTTTCTAGGATATGCTTTATTCATATTTGACTTTAAAAAACGTATGTCAGGTCATAGTTTTTCTTGAGAAGTCGACAAAGAAATTGGCTCTCTTTCTCAGGTGCTACCCACCTTCCTTTGGCCTATGTTTTATGAGAACCTAGCCTAACAGCTGCTACTTTCTGGATAAACAGGTAACAGCTTTTCCAAAATCTAACACAAAGAAGTATAATTCTGTTTCTGCAGCCAGTTAATGTAAATGTCCCTGAACTGCTGATACCTAACATGAAAACAAAGTTGGAAAAGTCAATGGGTAAGCCTGGGCATGCAGGAGCTGGAATCTGCAGTCCACTGCCTATTCAGAGATTCTCAGCTGTTGCCAGTGATAAAATAGATGAATATTTATAACCTCATTTACTGAATCATTCACAGACATTATATCCAAATAAGACTAGAACAAATTGTTGGAGCTCCACTCTGATATCTTACATGAATTATTTAAGAATCTTCACAACCTGGATTGTTGTATTTCAACAAACCACGTTTTGCAAAACTGATAAATACAACTCCATTCTAATCACATCATTCCAACATTTTCTAAGATAGATATACAAAGACAATGAATTGCTTCATTCTTCAATTTCCCCTAAAAATTTTACTGCTCAAAATCATTTGCATTTATTGTTCTGTAAATTATTTTACAAATAAAGTTACTATTGGACTTTTTAAAAGACAATGAAGAAAGCACAATAAATTCATATAGCATGTTTAAATCCCTAGCCAGTTTTAATTTTGTTTAACTTATTCACTTGGTAAACGTACCATCTAGAGACGACTTCCATGTTCCCAAAGCTAAGTCATTAAAATAACAGTTGAACTATAATTATTATGTCAAACTTGTCACACTTCTGAATTTGAAAATAAGATGCCCTACAGTGGCCTCATTTACATGACCCAATTTATCCTTTTATCATTCATATGATAATATCATAATGAATATCAAGTATAAAACTATAGATTATTTTTCTGCATTGCCAATAAAAACTGTTCACTATATCTTATAATTCAATAAGTGACTATAATCTCATCCGCATGGCACAAAACAAACTTGACTCCAGATTTTATAAAGTTTGAGATGTAAGGTCATATGCTTTATTAGTCATATTTTTTGTAAGGAATTAATTCTGGTCTTCAAGGACATTCAGCAAATCTTGGCTCTTAAAATCTGAAAAGCAGTTATCAAATTTTAACAATGTATTAAAAGAAAATTAGTCTTTGTCTATCAAGTATTGCTACTTCCCATTTTAAGAATTTCATTTTATAATATCACTCTCAGTATTCAAAAGGCTTAGATATTCCATTCATATTCTTTTCCAAAATTATATGTTATCTCATATAATATTAACCTATGTATCTAAGATTCACAGATGTGCTCAGGCTCAAGAGAAAAAACTGACATTGAAGTCACTCACTTGATGGTCCTCAAGAAGTCTAACTAAGATTGTATCAGTTACTCACACTGGTCCATTTCCAGTCTTAAATTTTGCTTCCAGAGCCTTGTGTGGAAGCCCACATGCACTCTGAAGCCATCCTGGATTCACATCACTTCTCCATTTTATCAGCTGTCTTAGGAATTATGTGGACTATAATTCTTATAGTCAAGGATTTCTGAACACTTCTATCTTAGACCCTAATTGTTTCAGAAAGAAAAAGTTATTATTCAGGTATCTTCAGACAATACCTTCACTGCTTTGGGGCAAGGTGAATAGGACAGAGAGAGAAACAGAAGATTTGATAACTAAATCAATTTTAAGGGACTTAATTTAGCTAAAAATTGAGTAAAACAGAACATAAGGCAGAGAGATCACAGTGTACAGTTGGATGGAACTTTCTTCCCAGTCCTAAAGTTTCCTGGGGAGACATTTCTGATAGAAAAAATCCTGGCCCAGTCTTGCCCCCTGGAGCTCTTCTACCTGGAGAAGAGGAACTATCAGAAGTAGGAATGAGGGAGAAGGAACCCAGCTCACAACACAAGCTCTCCCTGTCCCTTGAATGCATTTGCTTTCTGTTCTGTTTTTGGCCCAGAGAAAAAATGACAGAGACCTCTGATTGTCCAGATGTGCCATTAACTATGGGTGCAAGTCTATTACAATCAGTTTTAATCTCCATTTGTCACTTTAATCTCTATGTATCTGTCTTCTCTGTTCTGTTCCTCACTTACTGCCAAACTGGGGAAGCAAAGGAGAAGAGGATCATTACTGCTGATTCTGTAAAACCCCAAAATTTATATAAGACACTAGGGGGCATGTCCTCCAGGGGACTTACTTCCTCTTGAGAGAAATAAACAAAAATAGTTTTAAGACAAATGTAAGGAAGCAATGAAAAAAAAAATGTAACATATATGAGACCCTGGAAGAGGCAGAAGGGGGTTTTAATAAAGGGATTCTGAAAAGGCTTCAGGGAAAACTGTTAAGTAGAGTTGAAAGCATTTGGGATTTGAAAACCGACTTACAGAGAAAAGATGAGAAAAATGTTCCAGGTATAGAGAATTAAGATAATTATTAATTGATTGTTCAGTGGTGTTCAAAGAAGCACACTGCTTTACAGTGCACACATACACACGATCAGACTTCTGATGTGTTATCTACATGTCTATGAAGAAACACATGAGTGTGTGTACATGTGTGTACACGCATCTATGCAACCCTCAGGAAAAGCTCTGATGGGAAGCCCATCTTGTTTAATTGAGGAGAGAGAGATGAGTTTGTAGGTGGCTGTGAGGACTTTTAGCATTAACTCAGACTGCTGACGTCAACTACCACACATATCTCTATACAGTGGGGTTACATTTAGATAGTAACAAGTTATTCAATTGATATAAAGAAGAAAGAGAAAAGGAAAGGAATGGGGTAGGAAGACAGTGAGAATTACAATGAGAAATACTTGATAATGAAATTACTCAAGCCTTAATTTATTTCTGTATTTAGAAGTCACCCTAGGACAGTAAAATGCCAATGGGACATCTTTATGACAATCAATATTCATTACACTGATAAATGTAAAAATCAAAATCAATACCCAAAGTTTCAACTGATAGAATTCTAGATAAATGTCATGTGGCTACTCACTTCAAAAATTATAGGCCTTATATGTCTATCTCAATACATCTGAATTTAATTTTATTGTTTCTCACTGATATAACCCTGAATAAGTTGATTTTGCCTTGGACTATTTCCAAACTTATAACATGCCTCTAATTATTCATCAAGTACACAATCACTCAGATAACAATATTGCCAACAATGAAGCAAGGTCTCTCTAGGGTAAAATCTGTATTTCCAATCCTCTCTTTAACCCACTTCTATGTCCATGATAAAACGTTAATTTATTGTTTATGTTTTGTAAATTTAATAATAGTTATCATGTTTATTCCAAATTAGGGCAACTTTTACTAACGTGTTTCCAAGAGACATTGAAATGGGAAGAAAAGAGACTCTGACCTTGGCAAAGCTCTCCAGGCAGGCATCCCAGAGGAGATGGGGCTTGAGCTGAAATCGGAAGGATGCACATGAGGTAGGTTGCTCAAGGAGAGAGAGGCAGAGAAGAGAGCAGATGGGTACATCCAAGATGGAGCCTTCCAAGAGCCAGGGAACTGACTTGTAGTCAGTACATCAGGAATGTGGAATGCCAGATGAGTTCAGTTCTGGGGGCCACATTAAGCAATTGTGTCTTCTTTGTGGAGGCCATGGAAGATGTCACAATATTTGGACCAGGCCTCTCTGGCCTCAATTAGTCAATCTTATCAAAGAACTTCATATCTCTGTGTTTCCCAATAAGACTGACTTGGCTGCAGCAAATGGAATTGACACAAACATAAGCAAAATGCTTACATGATATCTAGAGATGGCTCACATGCTTACACTACTCTTTTAAAAAAAAAAAAAAATCACTTAGAATTGGTCTTTATGGATCCAGGAAAGTTTGTATCCACCCTGCTCATTCCACTACACCTCCCTGCAGGCAAAAACCCTACTTACAAGTTCATTGCTATACTCTGAGATGAAAAGTAGTACATGACACCGTATAGATTTTTTCACTGACTGAGGAACCTAATATTCAAATTTTGATATTCTAAATGGAAATTATCCAAGTCTTGCCTCTGTACCTCTATTTTGTAGACTGTCCACATGAACTGAGCAGAGTTTTTAATACAGAACAACACACCTGCCAACATCTGAGCATAAGATAGAAATTTGTAAATCAAGAAAGAGATACTTAATTTTAAAGGAAGTGCCCACGAACCACTGAAACACAGAAAGCAACCATGAATAGGCGTGATTCCTGAGGGACATGCCCTTGTCCCACGCCCCTGACCCATGTCCTTTTTTGCAAAAGTAACATGAGGTCAAACCACAGTGCAGGAAAAACCAGCACCAAATTGTATAACTCCACCCCCACTCCACCTTTCTAACCCAATCCAAAGCAACTCTTCTATAAAGATTAACACCCCATACAAACAGGATGCTTCCTCTCCCTCTAAAGATGGCTCTGCCTTGAACATGCATTCCTTGCTTTACACCAAAGGCATCTCTATCTTGAGGTTGTCTCATATTTCCTTGAATGTGTATCTACTTTCCTAAATAAACCTCTGTCCATGTCTTTGACTGGCATGTGCTGAAATTCTTTCTGCCATAAATGCCAAGAGACCTGCTGATCCTAAGTCAAGTTTCCCCTTCTCTCTGGGAACTCCTGGTACCCTTCTTCAGAGACATCTCTTCTCCAGGCAAAACCATCTTAAGTAAATGGCATTGGAACTACATATCAACTGTCCAAAGGTTACTTACTGTATATTCAGCAAAGTACAAATTTATTTCTCAAATAAGCATCTTATAATTCTTTATCTCTACAGAAATGCACATAACCCACTTTAAAAGATCTTGAATGATACACACAATGCTAAAAAAGAGCCCTGAGAAAACTATGCAATATAGATCATTTATTTTTAGGTTGAAATGGATAAAATCTAAATGAAGAGGCTAGTTACTAAGGTTACAAAAATGAGTGAAGAAAGTAAAAACAGTATTCAGTCAGTCCTATCAAATAACAAAAAACTTACTCAACAAGATATACCTTTATACAACACAATGGCCCCCAAGAGCTACATGTCTGCTAATCTAAACACATTCATTCTTGTTTTTTCATCTATTGTATAAAAAATCTATTTCTAAACAAACATAAAACCCGTTAGCACTATAAGCTGATAAAAATTAGGTATAAAACCTAGTAAAATGTTAATCTAGTGTTAAAAGAGAAAACAACGCATCATGATTTAATGATATTTGACTTTTTTCCAAGTTCCAAAGACCACACAAAGCATTTCAATCTTAAATTCCTGAAATTAGGTATTAAAAAAATAGTAGTTGAAAATCATATCAAACATTTGTGTAGTCCTTTACAATTCACAAAGTACCTTAATTTACATTAGATCATTTAGAATAAGAGATCAAAGTGGAGGGTCCAAGAATTAGACTTTTTTTGCCTAGAAAATGAAAGAGCAGGTATAACTTCATACAAATCTTCAAACATATGAAAAGGTTTTTTAAATAATCAGAATGAAATGATAAAAGAGAAAACACGACAGGAATTTCTTCATGGAAAAAAAGATATATTAAAATATTACCTTGCTAAAAACATCTGTTGAAAAGTATAAATAAGCTATTCAAGAGGTCAAAGTGGCTGCAATGTCCTAAATTATTGGGTCTTGTGTCTTAGAAAAGTCCATATTGGTCACATTTGAAATTTCCATTTAAGAGAAAAATCACATTCCTAAAAATTTTTGTTTTTAAAACTTGAATAAAATAGGTTATAACAAATTTGAATGCATCAGTATCCTAAGAAATAGTGTTCTACATATTCTCAAAGATCCACCATGTAAACCTTCATATTTCAATGCTGCAATATCCCTATTAAAAGAGACCAGCACAGCTGGCTTCCATTATTAGTGAACTATCATTACTTCAGCTTAATTTGGATTTTACAAGTTATTTTCTTTATAGATCAGTAAGTCATAAACTAAAATAGGTGTCACAGTCTGTTTATAATCTCTTCACTTCCAGAATGCACAAGTATCTCAGTTCATTTTCATGCAGGAATTCTAAGCCATCATTTCTTTGAGTCTCTTGAGTAATACATGACAGAGTATAGAATAATAAATCACATTTTACTACTTATAGAATGGCAGAAGCCATGAGGCTATATATAATTCTCTATTACTTCTGCCCTCCATAAGTGGTATTTACCAGCAGAGCCCCAACTCTGACATTTAATCTCCTTAAATTCTGATCAAGTTATTAGCATTCCCTGTATTTAACTGGATAATAGTCATTCTTCTTTATTTCAACACTGAGGGGAAAACTTAACAAAACGACCTCTATATGTTACCCAATTTGCATGAACTAGACCCCTCAGCTTCTATATTCAGATCCAAAGCATCTAAACTACAAGCTATGCTGGACCCGGGCAATTCAGATACCGACCCATGTGAATACAAAAAGCATTAATTCCCATCTTCCTCCCTATAAATGAGGCTACTGGGTCATATGAACTCTAAACGTCCCTTTTTCTGTAAAGGTAGGTTTCTTTAATTTCGTAGCAGCTCTATGCCAGTTTTTGTCATTTCTGTTGTCAAATATTTGGTGACCTTTTGGTTGCTGGGATCATGAGTTGCTGCTGTGAATATTGATATGTTATCAGGGTGTCTATAATGTGTTATTTGCAAGAGATTATGTTGGTATGAAAATATTCACAAACAACCAGAAATTATTCACAAATTAAGAATTAACTACTATGACACATAAGCACATTATTTATACTTGTGAAAAATAAAATTAATTTATAAAGTGATAACAGTGCTTGGTAAAAACAGAACTAATTCCCACCTTTTCCTGCTTATTGGAAATCAGAGAATATAAATATCAACAGATAACTTTAATAGTTATTATGGTTTCTCCATTTTAGAGTATGGATTAAACACATGCATGTGTAATAGTAGACTGGTAAGTATGTAATAATCAACTTTCCAGGAAATAAGGCTTTGATTTTTTTAGTGCTTGCCAATTTCTATAGTACAAATATTCCTACCTTGGCTGATTTTGAGCTAAAAATGTGAGGTCAACTATTTTGTAAAATGTCTGATAATTTAACAATGAGTCTTTGTGAATCAATAAATGTTGGCTCTAACACAATACTGCATCAATATCTGAAACAGAAATACACATATACACACACCAAAAATATGTATATACACACACAAATGAGACAGCAGACATAAAAGGAAAACTTAAATATAGTTAGTAAGCAAATTGATTTCTTCAACGTTTTTGGTGGTTCTTTCTAAAGGTCAGAATTTCACTTCATGTCTCCTATATTTCTAACCACATATCTTACTTGATTGTCTCTGAGGTGCCTTATAGAGTAACATCAATGGTCTTTAAATGCATCAGCATTTACCATACAATTAGTTATGGCCATATGTTTGGTGTCTGGGGAAAAAAAAAAAAAAGCAGGCCAGATTTAAGAACTCAGATAGCAGACCTCTTAGAAATTTCATAATCTTATCTTCTTATCATCCTCATGATAAGAATGCCTATTGGTGAATGAAGACAGTGCTTACTTGGATAGAGACTCACATATTCCAAATGCAGAGATAAAGCATTTAGTTTTCAGTACACCATTAATCTCACGTATTTAATAAGTCTGCTTTTATTCATCACAGCTTTCTTCTCCAATGGTGCAAAATTCTAAGGAGAGAAGTTGACTGGAAAAATCCCTAAAGCTCATCATCTATGTAAACTGGAAAGCCCAAGCCCTAAACAAAATGGCAAAAGGTCCACATAACAGAAAAGCAATGAGCTGACATCTAAAAGAGCTAGGCAGAGAGTGCAGGCACAGCACAACTCCATCCATATGTACCCACATGTGACCAGCACCCTCCAGGATTGTGCAACATGGTGCCTCTAAGTGCTTGTCTGCTGCTAACGGGAAAATAACAGCATAACATAGAAACATGGTGATATTCATTGAAATGTTGAATGCCTATAACTTTTTTTCTAGCAATTCCACTTTCAGGAAATTATGTTAGCAATAAACTCCCACTTTTGTGAAAATGTGTTCATGTAAGGACATTTGCTATAGAGCTGTTTGCAATCACATCTACGTTGTCCTGGAACAGACAGACCACTGGTAAATAGGTACAGAGGAATAAAATTCAACCGTTGGGGTAGAGGCAAGTCTTTATATACTGAAATGAAATAAACCTCAAGATGCATTAAGTGGAAAATAGTAGCATAAAAATGCATAGAGTATGGAACCATGTGGTTTAAGACCTGAAATATAAATATTTCTGTAAACAGAACCTATCAATGGTAGTAATACAATTGCCTGAAAAAATGTTTGTCTATAAAAAGGTCAATGCTTTTTTATCATTTTCATTATCAGTTCATAAGTAAGTTCTAAGAAGTAAAAACTTCTAGAAGCTCTTGTCATGACTTGTCAAATGTTCCAGGTTCAATGTTCCTTAGAGTCTCATTACATTTTTTTCACAAAAAGACTTCAGAGTCACCTGGCACAAAAGGATCTACATTTTCACCCACTTTGAAAATGAATCTCTCCCACTTGTTCTCTGACTGGAATCCTCCCTCCTTTTCTCTCAAGAGACCTCTGAAGGCACTGTCCCCAAAGTAATGGTCACTGTTGTCCCCTAAAGTTTGCACCTGAGAAAGGTAAATGTTATTTTTGCCTTGAGAAAAACTCTATGAGCCAAGAAAAAGTTGTGAAACATTTCAAAGGGCCATGCATTTGCCCAAAAATGTAAAAAGCTGAGGGTTGTAGGGGTTATTTCCTGTATACTCAGCAATGTTACAGTCTTATAAAATCAGCATTTACATAGCCTGACTCCAACATGGGCACTTCATT